>NW_026929065.1:0-36337 GCF_032062105.1 Saccostrea cuccullata | reverse complement strand
AAAAACAAGACAAACTTACCAGAGATAATCAACTATATGCCCAATAAGCCTATCCAATAAATAATCCAGGTGAAATAACATCTCAGCTGATCCTGAAAAAATCATACAATTCAGTACTACACACTTAACCTCATTTTACAATGTAAGTAAAGCAATAATTTACAGACAAAAGGGACAGAAATGTAAAAGACACCATGTATTTTACCAAAATTTAGTGAATATTTTTCTGATTTAAATTCAATATCATGGAATGATCCATCATAGAAATATTAAATGCACTCTGAGTTACATGCAGGTTATACAACTGTAAATCACATGAAATGAGGATAAATACAGCATTTACATTCAAAATAGAACTTTACATATAAATCATGATTAAATTCAAAGATGATCTTCATAGGAAATGTAAACAATTAAAACAAGACAAACTTACCAGAGATATCCAACTATATGCCCAATAAGCCTATCCATTAAATAATCCAGTGAAATAACAAATTCTCAGCTGATCCTGAAAAAAAATCATACAATTCAGTGATACACAATTAACCTCATTTTACAATGTAAGTAAAGCAATAATTCACAGACAAAAGGGACAGAAATGTAAAAAATACCATGTATTTTACCAAAATTTAGTGAAAATTTTTCTGATTTAAATTCAATCATAGAATGACCCATCATACAAATATAAAATGTACTCAGAGTTACACACAGGTTATACAACTGTAAATCACATGAAATGAGGATAAATACAGCATTTACATTCAAAATAGAACTTTACATCTAAATCATGGTTAAATGCAAAGATGACCTTCATAGGAAATGTAAACAAAAATAAGACAAACTTACCTGTAGAATATGTCTGTCAGAAAGAAGATTTCAAAAATGAACCCGCTCTCAACATTCACATGGTAAGAATACATCAGGATGTTTACTTCCGTGGTCATAGAGAAATTGAGCTTTAAACAAGAAAAGCTTCACAGCAGGAAAATCATCATAGTAAAAGAGAGGAAAAAACAAAAGATAGTCCTACATTTTCTGAAAATGTAAGTTCACTTCTTGGAAACAAAAGTGAAAATGAAACTTTAATTTTACAAGTGTATGATGTCACAATGAATAGGTAAGCTCGCTGACTAGACTGTGTACAAAATCGTACACAGTATGATTAAAGGTAAGTCCAACCTATTTATGCACACGACCCTAAACAAGCCAATGGTATATAAACCAGCGCTGGAAATTTACGATCACTCTTTGGTTGATTCTGAATAAAATCTGTGTTCTTGTTATCATTTGTCTTGTGTGTTATTTGTTATTGTTTTGAGGAAATCCAGTTTGAACTGGTTTAGGCTAGGCTGAGCTTTTGACTGTGAAGCGTGACGTCATAATGACATTCTTTACTAGTTGCCAAAATCGTAGTAGCAGCGTTGTGAATCGTAGTAGCAGCGTAGTGTATAATGTAAACACAGTGTAAACACCCCGTATTTAGGGGTTGTGTACTGAATTGAACCGGCTATCCCCCACAGACCCCACTAATCTGCACTCTCTTGACCCACCTATCCCCCAGGACCTAAAAGTGCACTAAGTTGACCAGGCTATCCCCTCCAGGGGCTGCACTCCCTTGACCAGGCTATCCCCCCCAGGGGCTGCACTCCCTTGACCCAGCTATCCCCCAGCCCCAAAAGTGCACTCAGTTGACCCAGCCATCTAGGCCCCTTATACTACTCACACTGTAATAATGATTTTATAACCTCATAAATTTTTCATTTCACATACTGAATACTATCATTTAGTAAAAAAAAAGTATTTAAAAAAAAGAAAAGAAAGGATCGACCGAGATACGATCCCGGGACCTCTCACATATGAAGCGAGAGACATGACCACTGGACCACGAAATCGCTTTACCTGATGTGAAGTATATGCAGAACTGAAGTCAAATACATGTACATGTTTTCATGTTCGGTATTCTCAAAATTTTACAAAATCCATGGTGTTTGATTTATTTAGCCTTTATTAAACAGTTCTAATAGATGTAAAAAGAACATAAAGTCCGCCGAGAACCTGTTTTATACGCAATAACTCTCCTCATGCCCCTGCGCTAAAAATAGCGACATGTAATACTATACTGAAAGGAAAAAGAAACGCAGGGTAGCATAATGTTCGAAAAAATTTTGACCACTTGACCGAAAATTACGAAAATTGGTCGGAAGAGAAATTTGGTTACTGTGCACCAAAATCAGTATTCAGAATTACTCAACCTTAAAATTTATGACGTCACGTAGGGAAAACGCTAAAAAGTCCAAAACACGTGCAATTTGATAACGACTAGATTTGTCAACAAATCTTGTTGCGTTATATGATGCATATGAGGTATGCACATCGTTTTTCAATATAAAGAGACATTATGAATTTCTTGCAATCTTGGCACAGTTTATGGAAGTTAAATGTGGTCTTGTTTTCGAATTGCGTATTTAATGAAAAGACAACAACGGATTACTACGCAGTTTCTTGTAAATTTTCCCCCATAAAACTTGTTACCCGTTGTCAGAGAGGGTCTGGGATGGTTTTCAATCAACCGTGACGATGACGTTAACGCGAAACAGAGCCATGTTACGAGCGAATTATTCGTCCTGTCATCTCTTAAATTGCCACCTTACTACCACAAAAATAGCCATTTATACAGTAGACGATTATAATCATTACATTCATACGAAAATTGAAAGAAAACAATTCCGCAATTTGGTTTTTTGAGCCAGTCAACTTACTGTTGTATTCCTTTCATGCGCGCTCCGTTTGACTTATTTTTGCGTGATTACCCATGCCAAATATAGCCTGGGTTTGAAAGATAAACACTCTAATGAAATTCCATGCAAAGGAGAAATAAGGCTCTGACAGATGCACGGGAGAGACACTGAAGATAATGAGAGTTTTCGATTTTCACTTTTGGGGGGTATCGTCATTTGAGCTTCAATAACTCATGAATTATTAGACAAAATCAAATGGGAATTTGGTTACATCTTTTTGAAAGATGATTACAAGTAAAAGTTAGATAGGAAAACTAAAGCATATTTTAAGAAAAGCAAATTTAATTCACCTCAAAAGTTTACCCTGCGTTTCTTTTTCCTTTCAGTATATAAATACTAATAAAACAAACGGGGCGGGGCACTTTGAGAGGGGCGAGAGACGTCCTAGGGAGTTTTGGTATAAAATTACATTGCATAAGCTCAAAATCTTCTTGAAATATCGCCCGGAAATGATAGCACTACACACAGACAGAATGTATAAATTTACGACCTTGAACTTTGACCTTTTGACCTCAAAATCAATAGGGGTCTTCTTTAGTACATAGGGAGTTGCTATGCTAAATTTCAGTGCAAAAGCTCAAAGGGTTCTCGAGATATCGTGTGGAAACGAAAGCGTTACAGACAGACAGAAAGACGGACGGACAGACGGACGGACGGACGGACGGACAAACCCAAATTAATATCCCCCACTTTTCAAGCGGGGGACAAATACTTGAATTCATTTTACAGATGATTGTATAAATATTAGGGCGATATAATATATACGGCAACAGTTGCTAATTATACCCCGTGTAAATGCATCCTCAAAACCAGGTCTTTTCAGCACGAAAACGCAAGTGCGCTACGTGGAAAAGGATAACGTCATCAAAAGTTAACAAATGTAATGCTACTATTACGTCACAGACAGCGCAAGGGGCAAAGAGTTAATATTTGATTATATGTTTTATTTACATCTAAAGGTTTGATTTACGTAAATAGTTTGAATGCTTTGAAATAATACACGTAATAATGATTCTGTAAGATTTTGATTTGAATTGTTTACATACAATGGGACTCATTTTTTTGTCCCCCGCTTGAAAAGTGGGGGATATTAATTTGGGTTTGTCCGTCCGTCCGTCCGTCCGTCCGTCTTTCTGTCTGTCTGTAACGCTTTCGTTTCCACACGATATCTCAAGAACCCTTTGAGCTTTTGCAATGAAATTTAGCATAGCAACTCCCTGTGGACTAAAGAAGACCCCTATTGATTTCGAGGTCAAAAGGTCAAAGGTCAAGGTCATAAATAAGCAAATTCTGTCTGTTAAAACACTTTCGTTTCCACACGATATCTCTAGAACCACTTGAGCTATTGCAATGAAATTTTATTGTCCCCCGCTTGAAAAGTGGGGGATATTAATTTGGGTTTGTCCGTCCGTCCGTCCGTCCGTCCGTCTGTCCGTCCGTCCGTCCGTCTTTCTGTCTGTCTGTAACGCTTTCGTTTCCACACGATATCTCGAGAACCCTTTGAGCTTTTGCAATGAAATTTAGCATAGCAACTCCCTATGGACTAAAGAAGACCCCTATTGATTTTGAGGTCAAAAGGTCAAAGGTCAAGGTCATAAATAAGCAAATTCTTTCTGTTAAAACACTTTCGTTTCCACACGATATCTCTAGAACCATTTGAGCTATTGCAATGAAATTTTACATAACAACTCCCTGTGGCCTAAGGAAGACCCCTATTGATTTTGAAGTCAAAAGGTCAAAGTTCAAGGTCGTAAATTTATACATTCTGTCTGTGCGTAACACTATCATTTCCGGGCGATATTTCAAGACGATTTTGAGCTTATGCAATGTAATTTTATACCAAAACTCCCTAGGACGTCTCTCGCCCCTCTCAAAGTGCCCCACCCCGTGTGTTTTATTAGTATTTATTGTATTACATGTCGCTATTTTTAGCGCAGGGGCATGAGGAGAGTTATTGCGTATAAAACAGGTTCTCGGCGGACTTTATGTTCTTATTACATCTATTAGAACTGTTTACTAAAGGCTAAATAAATCAAACACCATGGATTGTGTAAAATTTTGAGAATACCGAACATGAATATATACATGTATGTGACTTTACTTCTGCTTATACTTGACACTGCATAAAGCGATTCCGTGGTCCAGTGGTAATGTCACTCGCCTCACATGTGAAAGGTCCCAGGATCGAATCTCGGTCAGTCCTTTCTTTTTTTTCTTTTTTCTTTTTTAAATACTTTTCTTTTTTTAATAAATGATAGTATTCAGCATGTGAAATGAAAAATTTATGAGTTTATAAAATCATAAATTTGTGATAAATATTCCATATAAAGACAATCTTCTATACACATAATAAAGAATAAGCAATCAAATCTTTATATGCATATTGACATACATGTATTTTATTTGCTTCAGTATACATGTATACATTTAATAATTCTACAAATTCAGTCAGGGGGATCCGACTTTTTCCCTAAGCGGGGGACACGAATTCTCTGAATTAGCTTGTATAACAACTCCCTGTGGCCTAATGAAGACCCCTATTGATTTTGAGGTCAAAAGGTCAAAGTTCAAGGTCGTAAATTTATACATTCTGTCTGTGTCTAGTGCTATCATTGCCGGGCGATATTTCAAGAAGATTTTGAGCTTATGCAATGTAATTTTATACCAAAACTCCCTAGGACGTCTCTCGCCCCTCTCAAAGTGCCCCGCCCCGTTTGTTTTATTAGTATTTATAGTATTACATGTCGCTATTTTTAGCGCAGGGGCATGAGGAGAGTTATTGCGTATAAAACAGGTTCTCGGCGGACTTTATGTTCTTATTACATCTATTAGAACTGTTTGATAAAGGCTAAATAAATCAAACACCATGGATTGTGTAAAATTTTGAGAATACCGAACATGAAAACATGAATATATACATGTATGTGACTTCACTTCTGCATATACTTCACACCATGTAAAGCGATTCCGTGGTCTAGTGGTTATGTCTCTCGCTTCAAGTGTGAGAGGTCCCGGGATCGAATCTCGGTCGAACCTTTCTTTTTTTCTTTTCTTTTTTTTAAATACTTTTTTTTTAATTAAATGATAGTATTCAGCATGTGAAATGAAAAATTTATGAGGTTATAAAATCATCATTACAGTGTGATAAAAATTCCATATAAAAAAATTTCTATACACATAATGAAGAATAATTAATCAAATCTTTATATGCATATTGACATACATGTATTTTATTTCCTTCAGTATACATGTATACATTTAATAATTCTACAAATTCAGTCTGGGGGAGCCGACTTTTTCCCTAAGCGGGGGACACGAATTTTCTGAATTAGCTTGTTTTCATAGAGATCTTTTTTCCATTTAACTTTTACTGTTGGTATATCTTTTTACTTGTTACCAGTATTTTTATATTTTTCATATCAGTATTCTGTCATTTTGACTTATTATTGAGTTTGAGATTAAGAAGGTAAACTGTGCTTATGTTTATCAAATCATTGTTTGACAATGTAGGTAAACAGATATGATTGCGCCCATGACAAAAGGGCATTATGGCATTTTTGCTAAAACAGAGAAAAAACGTCATAAAGACGTGACGTTGCAGACTGAAGGTGAACTTCGACGCAGATTTTTTTCACCACGTGTTTTGACGTTTGACGCATCCAGACTTTTTGTCCCCCGCTTGAAAAGTGGGGAATATTTTTATTTGGGTCTATCCGTCCGTCCGTCTTTCTGTCTGTCTGTAACGCTTTCGTTTCCACACGATATCTCAAGAACCCTTTGAGCTTTTGCAATGAAAGAAGACAGTACGGTTTGAGCGTTATTGTGCCCTGAAAATTTATTGTTCTTAAAAAGTTATAAAAATTGGCTTTAACAATAGTTGAGTAGATGAATATGATAAATCATAAAAGAATATGGCTTGATGAAGCGCCTTTTTTGAAATATGACGTCATTAATTTGGTATATTTTTCAGTTAAATGCAGAAATGCTTCAAAATGACTCGTTTTTCTGCTAATTTCCTTCAGAAAATAGTGTCTGCCACCGTCGCCCGCTTTAATATTTGGATATATTGTGCAAACAGCTATGAAAAATCACATATCTCAAAATCTTTACGGGCGACGGTGGCAGAGCATGTTTTCTGAAAGAAAATGCTACTGAAAATTGATGACTTCTGCAATTTTTTAAGAAAATACGGGAAAATGCACAAGTTAATGACGTCACAATTAGCATTTAGGAGGTCATTTGAGAAAAACCATTTGTGTATTCTTACTGCCGAGAATTCCAATGATTCATAAAGAATGAATTTTAATTTCTTTTATCACTTTCATAGTTTAGAAAAATACAGGGCTTAATTTGTATTGAAACTGTACCTTCTTCTTTAGTATAGCAACTCCCTGTGGCCCAAGGAAGACCCCTAATGATTTTGATGTCAAAAGGTCAAAGGTCAAGGTCATGAATAAGCAAATTCTGTCTGTTATAACACTTTCGTTTCCACACGATATCTCTAGAACCATTTGAGCTATTGCAATGAAATTTAAAATAACAACTCCCTGTGGCCTAAGGAAGACTCCTATTGATCTTGAGGTCAAAAGGTCAAAGTTCAAGGTCGTAAATTTATACATTCTGTCTGTGTGTAACACTATCATTTCCGGGCGATATTTCAAGAAGATTTTGAGCTTATGTTATGTAATTATATACCAAAACTCCCTAGGACCTCTCTCACCCCTCTCAAAGTACCCTGCCCCGTTTGTTTTACTAGTATTTATCGTATTACTTGTCGCTATTTTTAGCACAGGGGCATGTGGAGTGTTATTGCGTATAAAACAGGTTCTCGGCGGACTTTATGTTTATGCAGATTATCGAAGCAGATTTATTAAAAAATATTTCATTAAAAAACCATCCATGTTCAAATTATTGCAATTGTTTAATACTGAGAACTATAAAGATATGTGTAACCTTGGTAAATATATTTATTATAGCTTGAGGCGTAGAGATGATCTGGTAATCCGATAATTGTATCTTTTCTATTATTCTTGTTTGTTTGTTTGTCTTTATTCTTATCATTTACATGTATATACGTACACATTTATACTTGTTCTCCTGTAAAATATCCACTTCTGTACTGTAATGAAACTGATTTATTGTATATATACTGATAAGCTGTAAGGCTTAAAGTGATAATAAAGAAGAAGAAGAATGTTCTTATTACATCTATTAGAACTGTTTGATAAAGGCTAAATAAATCAAACACCATGAATTGTGTAAAATTTTGATAATACCGAACATGAATATTAGATACATGTACGTGACTTCACTTCTGCATATACTTGACTTCATTTAAAGCGATTCCGTGGTCCAGTGGTATGTCTCCCGCTTCACATGTGAGAGGTCCTGGGATCGAATCTCGGACGGATCCTTTTTTCTTTTTTTTTTTCTTTAACTTTTCTTTTTTTTTAATGATAGTATTCATCACGTGAAAAGAATAATTTATGAGGTTATAATTCCAATCTTCATTTTATTTATTGATTTCCTGTGTTTTGATTGGACGAGAACACGTTCCAGAAAATTTTTACACATCGATAAATTCTTTCAATCAGAACTACTTTCTTGATAACACTACTAGGTTATCGTATAAACAATGAAAGCAGTTATTTCTGGGTCTGTTCTGGCTAAATAATGAGTACAAGAAACTTTCAATTTAATTAGGGCTTAAACAAAACTGGCAACATACTAGACTGCCTTACTGATGGACGCCGTGAAAATGTTTATGTCACTGTCCGATCACGAGTGTGAATTTTAAAAATCGCTGTCTCAACGTTCATACGTAGAAAATAAGCTCAGTCTTTATCGTTTTGACAGGGAAAAGAAACGTACCTCAAACTCTTGCCCTATTAGCATCAAATTCATATTAACTTTCTATATTGTTCCTCAATATTTGAATAAACAAGTGCAAATTGAAGGCATCGTCTGTCTGCAAGTTTCGCTATGAGAGTTGTTGTTTATGTCAACATGGCCATGGTCAAAGACGAACTATTCTGAAGTAAACTCGTAATTACGATATTTGTTGACTTAAACAGCATTCCATTAGTTGTTATGAGATTATTTATCGATTGTTTTGACAATTTTAAGTTGAACTCTATCGAATTTCATCTCGATTACGTTCCTTCACGGTAAAATGTATTCCTACGCCGTCCAGAAATAACGGATTGTATGGAGGCCTCAAAGAGAAATAATTGAAATATTTTTAAAAGTTCGAGATTGGAATTATAAGAATTAAACGTTCTTTTTGAAAAATTTATCGATGTGTAAACTCTTGACATTTTACTCACAAACTTAACATAAAAGTGCTTCGCACTTTTATTTAGTTTGTGAGTAAAATGTCAAGAGTTTACACATCGATAAATTTTTCAAAAAGAACGTTTAATCCTATAATAAAATCATCATTACAGTGTGATAAATATTCAATAAAAAAAGAATCTTCTATGTATACACATAATAAAGATTAAGCAATCAAATCTTTATACGCATATTGACATACATATATTTTATTTACTTCAGTATACATGTATACATTTAATAATTCTACAAATTCAGTCAGGGGGGGATCCGACTTTTTCCCTAAGCGGGGGACACGAATTCTCTAAATTAGCTTGTTATCGCTGTTTCCAAGATGTGGAATTTATTTTCATGTATAAATCAATTCAATCAATATCCGAATCTCCTACTTTAATAGGTATAAAAAAAAACATTTAGAACTGGTTTCTTTTAGTTGGTATTTGAGACGTATTCATATACATGCATAATTTATAGATCGAAGCTACATAGACAAGGTGTTTTTCTGATATGATAATAAAACTGTATACTCTAGATAAATAAATTTAAAATAAATATTTATACCAGTTTAACTGTTTATGATACATGTTAGACAGGGGTTTATTGTTTGAATATTTCAAAGGAAATTTGAGATCCGCTCCACCATTCTCAATTTACATGTACCTTGGTACATCGCGATCTCGTCGATCACATGCAATCATTGATCCATCGGTGCATACTGCTTAAACTTTTGTTAAATTGTTTGTACTAATTTGGAAACTAAACATACATCTTCTACATTTTACAAATTTGGCAAAAAATGTGTAAGAGCGACAGTAGAGATTAAATAAAATAAAGGAGAGATAACTCTGATGTCAACAATCGATGTAACAGGGGTACCAGAAAGGGACTTTCTTTCGCATGAATTTGCTCCCGGATTATAAAAGATATCTTTTATGACCAAATAAAAACACTTTTAGTTGTCAGCATAATTTTGATTTTTTAAATAAAAATATTGTTGTACTTTGGGAACAAGGTCCAGTTAATGTAGAAAAGGAAAAAACAAAGAAAAAAAAAGGATAATTCTAGTATTGAACAAACGTACTTTCAATTTTTTTTTTCAAATCTCTCATCCATAGCTTTTTTAAACATAAAATAATTTAATAACAAATTTCATTTTTTAAAAAATAATATACATGTATAGTATCTACCGTGTCATGAATCATGATTAAATAAATTAAACTTTATAAATGTTGTTTTGTCTTAATTATTTTCTTGTTGCACTAAGACACTTCAGTTTAGAGATACCGGTATTAAAACAAGCAAAAACATCCAAATGAAAAAAGAAATGTTCTGAATGTTCTAACTTAAATAGCTAGAGCTGGTCAAGTAAATCTGATGAGAGAGAGAGAAGGGGGGGGGGGCAAGAGGTAAAGAGAGAGAGAGGATGGAGGGTATAAATAAAAATATTTATATTGAATCCATTTATCTTAAATTGAGAAATGTGAAACTCTATTGAAAAAAAAGAGTTTTCAAAACAAACAAAATACATGTGATAAAATACTGTAAAATGAAAGAAAAAATCTTTTTTGTTATCTAAACTACATGTATGGCAATTTATTTTCAAGATCTTCAAATTTAATATACATGTAACTCTTTGGTACTTACGTGTTGTTTTTTTATACAGAGTTCAAATGTTTTAAGCATTATCTGCAAATTAATCCCTGAAACCATGAAGGACTTTGTCTTTCACAAAATCTCGATCAGCATTAAATGTTTCTTAACAGATCAATCATCATGCTAAAAACCCATTTCATCACTAGACTTATAATCTCATTACAGTTATCAGTGTGGGGTATATTGTTTAACCTGTCATCAAATTATGGATACATACATGTATCATTAAACATGTATAAGCACATATTAGGATTCTATTTGATTTGATTGACAAAACATCCTTATAAGTTCAGGGTCGGGTTTTTATTTCTTCATGTAAATGCTGACATAGAATAAAATTCAATGCTGAAATAAACGATATAAAACCGCTACAGCATGCTTGCATTTTGTTTTATTTTGGCTGCAGTGCAGGGGATGGGGGTGTCCTTTTATATTTCCGTAACATGTAAGGCTTTACAAGGCTTAGCATATCAAAGATTCTGGCATGGGAACAGAATGGAATTCATACTCTGTAAAATTCACTTTATGAAATAAAATTAGAAAACAAAATCATTAGAATGAAGGGGAATTTTTTAAATTAAGTCATGAAATAATATGATTTATTCTATGTATTTTTTAAGATACTTACATCCCTACAAAAATCTGACATTTCAAAACTCAGCCAGTTCACAGACAATTGTCAGCAAATATATTATACAAAACAGTCATATTTAACTGACTGTATATTTAGGCATGGATAATTACATATTATTAATTTTTAACCCACCCATATCCCAACAAAATATATTAAAATGCATGATTCAAGAAATATTACAGGATATAGCTATTATTGATTTGTCTACTGGATATTTTTTTTTTAATTAATGAGAAAAAAAGACGACGAACCAATTTTGTTCGAAATTCTTTGTAAAAATTATGTATATGGTTTCTTTAATTTAATTCTATTAGTATGCCTCTAAAACCATCCAATTGAAAAAAAAAACCAGATTTTGTTAATCTAGGGTGTCATTATATACATGATAAACGAGATTGAATTCATAGTAATTCAGTTCCAGCACAGGAGTTCGCGTACCTATCAATTTTGCCGAAATTTTCGGTAAATAAAAAAAAGATACGTAATACCTATAATAATAACACAAGGAGTGCAACCGTTGTCCGCGACGCCATGACGTGACGTCACGGGCGGTCCATTTACCCAAAAGGAACAAAAAAAACAATCATACACAATTAACTAGAGATAACGATATTACGTTTAGATACAAGTACAAGTACTTGTACACTCCCGTTTTAAATTTTCTTGAATGTCTACTAACTTGTCTCTGGTTTCTTTTCACATATGACCTCAATTATCTAAATTAGCATTTCAGGCAGTTGTGTTCCTTTTTGGGTAAATGGACGCGCCCGTGACGTCACGTCATGGCGTCGCGGACAACGGATATTTGAGCGAAGATGTGGAGAAATGTCACCGCTGCTGCTGTAAAACATGCGTTTGAAATCATATGCATTGAGAGCCATAAAGAATGGTCCCTTCCAAAAAGATTGGTTTGTGTTTTATAATTTTCGATTGAAGATTAATTGTGCGACAGCCTTGATATTAAGCGAGGGGTTCCCAGGTGACCTAAAATGCGTTGCACACCTTGTGTTATTATTATACGTATTACGTATTTTTTTATTTAATGAAAATTTCGGTATAATTGATAGGTACGCGAACTCCTGTGGTTCCAGGCTCGTAGTGATTATGATCGCTGTGCGATTTTTAAAATGGCAGTTCTCAGAATTAAAGGTACAGATATAAAATGAAGAATACCCGGTAATATGCAGCATTATTTCAAACCTAAATAAAAAAGTTAATTTACAAGTTGTAGGGTTAATGGTACTGGGTGAAGGAGAGACACCCAGCATGTGCACCTATAACTTGGGAAGTAAAAAAATATATATTTAATTATTTTAACTCGTGTTCACAAGAATTGTAATATTTTTTTTTCGGAGACGTCCCCCTCCTCCAAATGGAAAACGTTACTATAGGCCGAAATCAAGCTGTATTTATATATTGCTGTATATCAATTTATTTTTACGAGCCTTGGTTCACAAAAATTATGCCAATGAAGACCTGTTCCATCTAGAACTAGTCGTTGAATGAGGTTTTCAATTTGTTCTGCATCGATACGGAAGAAATATATCATTGAAAAATAAATCTGATGGTTCACTTGAAAATCATCTCTGTAGTTAGCTTTATTTTTTTTTCTTTGGTGGCGTCCCCCTCCTCCACATGGAAAACGTTACTATAGGCCGAAATCAAGCTGTATTTATATATTGCTGTATACGAAGTACAGTTAAGGCAATATTTTCTGTAAAAAGTCACCGAAAATGATACACTTAATGTTTAATTGTTGAATTTTTCGGCAAGACATTCTATTTAAAATAGCTCTATGTTATCTTGAAGAGTATGCCCATCGCTATTCACATCGGTATTTTTTGTCATCATGTGACCCTCTTAAGTCACGTGGGCTCCGCTTTTAGGTCAACAAATGAAATATCAAATTTAACCAAAAAGTTCAAGGTCAAGGCAAACAAAAAAATAACTGCACAGTGTTTTAAATTGTCCCTATGTATCTATACTTTTGCAAAAACAATGCTCACTCAGTTAGTTTTCCGATATATTTAAGTTATTCAGCTAAAACAGACAATTATTATAGCATATGAAAAACAGGGTATTTTCTTATATTCATAGATAATTATAAATTACCTAAAGGATTACAAAGAAATGAGCATCACTTTTTGAAAACTATACAGTAAAACGAATGATTTAAAATATAAACCAACTTTTTAGATTGTCGCCTTGCCCTTGAACTTTTTGATTAAAAATTGACATCTTGGTACAGTCAATCTAAATAAAGTTTTCAGACGCATCGCCGACCCAGCATGGGAGATAACTCTTTAGTACTTGATATAGTTTGTTTACCTCGTAGTTTTTAAATAAACAGAGACGTATAAGAGAGGGACCGCTGACTCTTTCGGAGCACTCTAGATTTTTCATGACGTTTCAAAAATTCGAGTTCCGAATGGAAAATCATCTTCCGATTTTCGCAGCGCCCTCACCGGGAGGCATAGAAACTATAAACAGTATGGCGTTTCATCATAAGAATGGGTAGAAAACATCGCTAAAACTTCAATTTTAAGCAAAATTAACTTTTGGCATTAATCGTAGGAGGATTAGATACTTTCGTTTGTATGACAACAAAAAATTGAGAACAAATTTAAATACAGTAAATAGATGAAAGCCATCTAACCCCGTCTCGAGTTGCATTTGTTCAGTCTGTCTTTTAAAAACTATAACACTAAAAATACACTGTAAAATGCATTTTATAGTGTAGGATAAGACCAATTATGACGAGCTCATTTGTTTGCAATGTTGATTTTGTAGTTGCGTGTATTAATTACTTGGTTTTTAATACCTACATAGGTGTTACAGCTGTGTTGGGTTCAGGTTGGTGTATGACAGTATGTTGTTTGTTTTTATGCAGTGTACTTTCATTAAATAATTTTTTTTTTTAAAAATGCTGAAATTAATGTTTTTTAGTGTATTATATTGCTGTTTATTACACACTTAGTAATAAATACAGATTTTTTGCATATGCGATATGGCTGACGTCACAATAGCCGTATCAACCCTGCAGGGCTGATATGGATTTGCGGGGCTGATATCCGTATCAGACCTGCAAATCCATATCAGCCCTGCAGGGCTGATACGGCTATTGTGACGTCAATATCACACCCTTAGTAAATTAAACCACAATAACAGCACTTGTACTCATACACAATTTTTGGTGGGTTCATATTCTCTTAATTTTAACTTTTTGAAAATAAGGTTAATCTTAATTTACAAATACATGTAATACTATAGAATATTTTCAAATTACGGATCAAGTGCATTGAAATAGAAATAGAAACAAACCCAAATCTTATGAGACATTAGACTATGTACATGTATGTAAGAAGTCCATGCATGATTATTTACTTATTTTCTTCTCAACTGTATTTTATTACTAAGTATGTAATAAATATAATAAAACATACCCTTTTCCATATCACATCCTGTATCAGCCCTCGACCAATATCAGCCCTCGGGCCTTCGGCCCTCTGGCTGATATTGGTGTCTCGGGCTGATACAGGATGTGATATGGAAAAGGGTATGTATTATTCTCTATATAGAAAAATAAATATATATTATTATGTTTTTGATTTTTTTTAACTACATATCTACATTATTTTGGCATTAAAAAACAAAACAAAATACAGTTAAAAAACCATCCTGAAACCAGACTTATGTTGTAACATGTAATCTAGTCCAGCAACTCAAACATTGTATGATTTACTGGTTTTTAAAACAATGTTTAAGTACTAGACTAGTGCTTTTTTTTTTTACATATTTAAAAAATTTAAAATATACACTCCCCCATGATGCTTTCACACAAGTTTCAGCTTTCCTGACCCACTCAGACCCAGTCACAGGTGCTTGAGGACAGGACCACCCCCCTCCCCTAATATAGACCCCGGGCCTATTAGACTTTTTTCACATAAATTTATTATATATGGATGACACATTTGTGATATAATCTATCCGATCAATTCAGAAAATTTGCTTAAACCAACATTTTATATAAATTTCTAACCACTCTCTATAGTTGATTTTTATATACAGAATGTAGGGTAGATTTTATAGAACATTTGTTTTAGGTAATTTTTCGATTTGTTAACGTTGGTATAGATCTTATCACAAATATGTCAATGGAAGATTATTTATGAGAAAAAAGTCGAAAAAGCCCATGGGTCTATATTGAAGGGGGTTCCTGTCCCCAAGCACCTGTGGACCCAGTGGTTCCTGAGAAAATTTTAATTTTTCTCCTATATATTTCCATATAAAACTTGGACTCTAAATCATGGCCCCATTCTACCCCTGGGGTCATAAATTGAACAATTTAGAATCTACACTACCTCAGGATGCTTTCACACAAGTTTTTCTGGCTCTGTGGTTCTTGAGAAAAAGAATTTTTCCTTTTATATTAAATTCTATGTGTAACTTGGCTTCCCTATTGTGACCCTGCCATACCTCCAGGGGGTCATGATTGAATAATATAGAATTTACACTACCCCAGGATGCTTCCACATAAGTTTCAGGTTTTCTGGCCCAGTGGTTCTTTGACTTGAGAAGAATATTTTTAAAGTTATTTTTTTCTATATACATGTATTTCTATGTAAAACTTTGATTCCTTAGTGTGGCCTGGCACAACCCCAGGGGTCATGATTTGAACAATTTAGAATCTCCACTATCCCAGGATGCTTCCACAGTTTTTACTTTCTGGCCCAGTGGTTCTTGAATTTTTTTTTCAAGACACCACCCTATTTTTGTCTCTTCTTGAATACCTCCCCTTGTAAGGAACTTGACCCTTCATTTTAACAATTCAAACTCCTCTTCACCCACGGATGCTTTGTACCAAGTTTGGTTAAAATTGACCTAGAGGTACTTGAGAAGAAGTCGAAATTGTGAAAATTTAAACGGAAATACAACAGACAAAATGTCATCAGAAAAGCTCACTTGAGCCTAAAAATAGGTGTTCAAAAAATACAAAAATATGCATTGGCTAAGTTTAAGTTAGATTTATTGTCATACATTTAGGCCTTGTACATGTACATGTAGTATATTTCAGTTTACACATGTATGCATCACATACAAATTTGAAATGTTCATCACACATTTCTTTACTTAGAATTTACAGTCCAAGGAGTGGGAAAATACTTGGAAAGAATATTCATTAATTAAATTCTTGGAAGTCTTAATTCTTTTTTTTTACAAATGCCATGGAGAGAGATGGCTCAGAAAAAACATAAAATTTCTGATATCATTTCTTATTCATTTGCAGTATTGTTGAAAAACCACACAACATGTCAATGTTTGTTTCAGTGCCATTTTGAGCGTGGCTATATTTTATGCAGCAACACAATTTTAAGATTTACAGCTTACTGAACAACTATTCGTTGTCTTATTCATCCTTAGATCTCACTTAACACACCCTTATGAAGCAGGTCAAGGTCTTTTGGGATAACAACTTCAGAATCTTGTAGAATCAATCAAGAGAGGTACTGTTACTCTGAAAATATGAAAAAGGCAAAAACAGTGAAGAACAGAATTTAATAGCCCCATGAAATATACTGTAAGACCTGGGAAAATAATTGTTCATTATTTAGTATATTTAAAAAAAAATACTACAAAAGCAGTAAAAAAAAAGATCAACAATCCCCATGAAACAAGGACACTGCAAGGTGAAGCATTCCCTTGCAAAGAACATATAAGATTATCACTCTATAAATCAAGGTAATACATGTATTCGATATTGATTATGGAACGCCGTCACTGCCTTATAGCAGAACACAACAATTGCACTGCGTCAACCTTCAATTACATTATGTCAACTCCATATGACAGTTACTCACACAACTATTACATTGTGTTAACCTTCTATTACATTATGTCAACTCTACATGATATTAACTCATACTACTATAGCATTGTGTGAACTTTCCTTTACATTATGTCAACTCTTTATGACATTTACTCCCACTATTATTTTATTGTGTCAACCTTCCATTACATTATGTCAACTCTTTATGACATTTACTCACACTACTATTGCGTTGTGTCAACCTTCCTTTATATTATGTCAACTCTTTATGACATTAACCCACACTACTACTGCATTGTGTCAACCTTCCATTATATTGTGTCGATTCTTTATGATATTATCCCACACTACTATTGCATCGTGTAAACCTTCCTTTACATTATGTCAACACTTTAAGACATTTACACATTCTTGCATTTCGTTATGTTTACTGTTCATGACATTTAATTAAACAACAATTACATTGTGTTAACCTATCATTACATTATGTCAATTCTTTATGATATTAACTCACACTACTATATTATGTCGATTCACTATTACGTTATGCGAACACGGGTATCCTCGGCCTTTATATGAGCATACCGTATTTTCCGCAATCGGCAATCCTCGGCTGACTCCGCTACGCTCCATTCAAACGTTATGTGGATCCGGGCCACAATTAAAGGGTGAAGGTCAAATGCCTAAAATGTAGCACATGTAGGAAATTCATATGCCTTCCTTTCAATGATAAAAATAAAAATAGCTCACATGTTTTAGATACTTTTTGGGTATAGAATAAAAGTATAGTGTCTAAAGTTTACAATGATATGCAGCAAGGTGCATTTCAAGCAAAAATTATGCCTAGAAATATGAATTGCAAAGAGCATTCGTTTGCTTTGTTTACACTTTTTTTGCCAAGCGAGAGCTATCCTGAGGTAATGACGTCAGAAGTTAATATAACCAGGGAATTCCACATTCAACACCCCTATTTCTGGATGTGAATATTTATCTGACACATTGCTCTATCATATGGTCAAAGATATTTTGGAAGTAAAGATTTTTTAAAAAGTTACAAAGAAAATAAAACACATGTTTTTACTATATAAGTCTATATGTAAGCTAATTGTGGTCCGGGTCCTTATGAGCGAGGTACGAGTCATCCGAGGAATTCCGATTGTATTTTCCGCGTTCCGAGAGCACTAAAATTGGCGGGAGAAAATTGCCGTAGAAGAAATCTCAGCGATTTGGGAATGGCATCTTTAAATAAAAATTCTAAGCGACAAAGGATTGACAATCTTGAAACGTGCAAAGCCTTAACACTGCGACTGTGAATTAAAGTCACGTCGAAATTCAATGGCGTTTACTTTAATCTGATAATTAAATAAATCAAATATTATGAGTCGTGCAGCAATTTTTTTTCTTTTTATTTTGAATTGTTCTTTGTTTATTTGTTTGTTTGTTTGTTTGTTTTTTTTTTTGGATAAAAGTCTTAAACTTCTGATCTTACTAAGAACATTGTCATAATTTTTTTTTATCAGTCTTGAACTTTCCTTTTTTTTTTTAAAGTGTAAACACATCGTATAACACACGTGCACTGGTGGGTTGGGGGGAGGGGGAAATCCCCGCCCTACCATCTTTAGTGATCAAAATCTACATGTACAAAAAATTAATAAATTTATTGGTTTTACTTTGTAGGACATTGCATTAGTTTCACATTAAGTTTAGCTGAATTAAGTTGAAAACTTTTTTTTATAAAACTATAAAGCCTGAGAGCTTCTCTGCTTTCCCCCTTGGTCTCCAACCATAAACCGTCCCCCTTCAGGCTTGGACAATTTTTTTTTGTTCAAGGTTCTCATATCCGCTACTGATATGTGTTCATGCATGCTTACTAAGGCATATTCAATTGATTTAGATGAGGGATTGGTAGATTTTTTGTAATAGAATTCTGGCCCTGGAATAGTTGAAAAAATTACTAATTCCAGTGCGTGACGTATCATCTTTTTCGAAAGGAGGGGGGGGGGGGGGGGGGCTAGCCCGAAAAAAAATATTGGCCCGAAAAAAAAAACTTGAGAAGCCAAAGAAAAAAATTGTCTACTCCAAGCCCGAAAATCCTATTTCGGGGAGGGGGGTCCAACTTCGATCAGTCCTAATTTTTTTTGTCAGATATACTACATTATATTACCCTCAGTGGACTATACTTCAACAAAAAGTGGGGGTGGGGGCTGTACTTTCAATGAACATTACATTTTCTATTGTAAAGTTATGTTTGGGAAAAGAGGGGGGTTGATATTTTGTGCCTCTAATTCTTCCGTATCAATCAGGAACCCCCCCCCCCCTCTTACCAGTCATAAAAACACGGTCGTCAACATTCATTTTATACCAGATATACAGCTTTGAGATAATGTAAATGTATTTTTACATCAGGAAATGCACTTTTGGAATCAACATGATAAAGAGTTAACACAATATAAAGATATTTTAAGATCACATAAGAAAGAGTTGACATAACGTAATTATATATCCACATCACGGAATTGAGTTTTGACATAATGTGATAAAGTGTTGATATAATATAAAGATATGTTCACATAATGTCATACACTTTTTACACCACGTAATAAAGCACTGACATAAAGGTAAGATGTGTTCACCTTACATCATGATGCTCTCGCCGTAAAATAAAGATAAACCCATATCATGTAATAATGCTTTGATATAATAAAAATATACACTCTCGAAAAGGAATGGATTTTTGACTTCATGTAATGATAAGTTTAATTATAAAACACAATTCACTTGACGTAATGCAATTTTGACATCTCATATTAAAGAAATGAAATGATGTAAAGAAACATTCATTTCACGTAATAAAGTTTTACCACAATGTAAACACATTATCGCTTCACATAATGAATTTTCGACTTCAAGTTATGCAGTGCTGACATAATGAAAGGGTGTATTTACTTCATGTAATGCAGCATTGGCATGATGTTAAGATATTTTTACATAATCTCATAAAGAATTGACATAACGTAAAGATATGTTCACATCACGTAATGATAAATTGACATAATAAATGCATAGTTGTATGCTATAAGGCAGTGTTGGCGTTCCATAATTGATCCTGATGCAAATTTTGATGTAAATAACACATGTTTACAGTCTTGTGAAGCAAAACGATACATTTTAAAATATTTATTGTGATATAAAAGAGTAAAAATGCCACTTACTTAATAGATTTATGGTGTTCAGGATAAATTCACACATTAAATATTAAGCATTCTTCAATTCCTCTGCTTGCAATCTGTGTCTGTTGTTGAGGAGAGTGATTTCATACCTGGAGATAACATGAACAAGAGTTAATCTTTACATGATGTAAAAATTTAACATCCTTATTATACATTCTTGGATATACAAAAAAGTAAATAATACATCTCAGTACTATGATCAAGTCTTTAAAATGTTGAGAAACTCTCAGGCCCCTTTTGTGGGAAGGAATTTCAGTTTTGCGGACAAATCTTAGTTGAGCAAATAATAAAAAGAAGAGAAAAACATATGAGTTTTAGATAATATTTATTTAAGGGAAACATTAAAGCAAAGGTAGTTTCTAATGTTCGAATAGCACATACAAGTATTATATTGATGGGGGAAGGGGGGGGGGGGTCCACAACATATACAGTGTACCCATTTACTGTTGAAAATGTACACTAAAAGTTGCCCCCCCCCCCCTAACTGGCCCCTCCTACACAAAATACTAGTAGTATTTTTCTACAGATTGTTCTGACAATTTCCTTCCCTTTTTATTTGCTTGTCTCCAAGTTTTTTTTCCAGATAACTTGTTATACATACACCCCCCTTTTAAAACGAAACGTGCCTGTATACTTGCTAATTTTCCCTCCTTGCTCACTGGTTCCTAATGGCCTGAGTCTACAATGTTTATGAAGATAAAAGGGGCAACTTTTCAACAAGAGAACATTTTTATTCAGAATTAATAATGATGTACCGACAACGACATGATGTAAACATCATGATGCATGGTCTCATAATATACGTGTTATCTTTTTAATTTCTCTTTATAGCTGCAAAAATACATCATAGATATCCACCTTATGTAAATTATTATTGACGTGCAGGCTATAAATAATAAAATATACAATATATTAGCAATATTTACCCCAAAGTCTTCGATGAAAACACTGCAGCTAATACGACCGGAAGTCTTTCTATGCCTCCCGGTGAGGGCGCTGCGAAAACATGAAGATAATTTGGCGCGAAAATGAGTTAGCGGTCCCTCTCTTATATGTCTCTGAAATAAATATACTTGCAGTCTGACCTGGGGTTTTTTACTAATTCAAACGGTATAAAACATCCTGAACATTTGTTCCTTCTATTTTGTGACTTCGTTCTCTATACAATATATGAATGATGTATGCTAAAAGACGTCTTTCAGACCTTCCGCATTTCCTCAAATATGTGTCAACACACAATATCGTGCAGCTACACGTACGTGTAAATTTTGCTGCAGCATGTAATCTAACACGCCGATTGTTAATAGGAATGGAATTATTCAATTATAATTTTAAATACTAAATTGATAGGCTCCATCATTGCAATAATTAATTCGATAACTTAACTATACAACTCTGTCACTACATTGTACATTTGTGTACACATAAGAAAACGTTTTGGTTTGTTTCGTTTTATTTTCGCATACGATATTCTATCATGGCTTCCATTTAAACCTTCAACCCCTAAGGAATTTAAGTTGTACGTTTTAAGAACTAAGTGGATAGCATTAATATTCCTGTATTTGGTAAGAAGACTACCATTTCATTCCGAAAGAGGGGGTGGGGGGGGGGGTAATTCTCGAAAATGTTGAAAATGTTTTTGCTTGCCAGACATTTTTTCCGTGAAGAGGAAAATAAATAGTCTGTCCTTCATTTTATTGGAAATAAATATTATTTTAAAAAATGACTTGGGAAAACATGCCAACCACCCCTCTCCTTCAGAATAAAATGGTGGTCCCCTTACATGTATCTGTTTTGAATCAATAATCTCCTTTTTAGTTCCTTTTATTGAAAAACAAATTAACACTATATGTACATGCTGGAAATAATATCTTGATGGAGATTGACACCCAACACACAAAACATATGCAAGTTGAGATTTCCAAATCTTATTAGCCTTTTTCAATACCTATACAGTATAAGTAAATGATGTATATGAAAAAGTCAAAGCATAATTTATTGATCAAGAACATTTATTTCATAAACAGCTTTTCAAATTCATAGGTAGACTTTATAAGGAATACTGAGCAGGTGCAAATTATTTCCATCACTACATGTTCTTGTGGATGAAATAATTCTGAAAATACATGTATGAAAAAATCAGGATATAGGCCTACATGTATACATACCATTTATTTAGAGTAAATTGGTGTTTAAAATTAAATTAAATTCAAAACAATGTATTGAAACATGGAGCATTGAATGCATAATTAATTGAAAAATAAATTAAATGCAATTCTACTGTTATATTTTATGATTTTGCCAGGAATATTGCTTGTTTTATAATAGTGGCTAATATGGAGCATACCATTTTCCTTAAATGATGGATTAACTTGCTGCCTGAATGAATCCATAGATCCAATTCTTTGGGAATAGCTGCAACACATTATAATGCTATGAGACTACTAAATGAAATACATTGTAGAATAAAGTGACATTACACACACAAAACAAACCATGATAGACAAGATATTAAATAGAAACAACGTTGTGTTACAAAACTTTTCTGGGAAATTAAAACCTCTGACATTTACTAGACAAAGTAATTAGTATATGAAAAAAAAAATTCTTTCATTTTTACCAAAATGAAAAATAGATATAATCACACCTGCATGCTAAAAAAATGTGAAATGCTTTAGAAGTATACATACCCTGTGGAGAAATGGAAGGGATTTTTATTTATTCATCCTAAAGACTGGAACTCTTGACAGCTAGCTACAATAGTAGAAGTTTTATGTATCATATAGTTTACTTAAATCAAAAATAATGTATAAATTACAGAATTTCATTGACTTGACATGCAATCAAACTAAAAAAAAAATATTTTATTTCCCCCATTAATTTAGAAATTCTATAAATTTACAAACATAGATTTAAACTGTAGGTTTTGTTTTCAACATAATGATACAGACAATATTTCATAAATATATTATGTAGCATGTTTGTGTACTGTCAGAAAGAAAACAACATAACATCTTTAGTAATCATTGTCAACTCGTTTACTGAAACAATGAAACTTTAATTTAGTGTAAATCTGTATTACTGTTGTCACAGTTGATCCCCATTATTACACATAATGTCTCAAAGAATATAAGCGAATTGACAAGAACTCTGTACCATATATTTTAAAAAGTGTGCAACTTTGTATGTGTATGTTCAATGTTGGGACTGGGGGGGGGGGGGGGGCATAATATACACACAATCGCAATACTACTGCATTAGGTTTTCACTGACTGTGATAATACATGTAAATGATCATGTACACACTCGCTATCGGTTTTTTCCTATGATGTTAACACAAGAATATCTAGATATTGTACATACATGCGCATGCATACCTGGGCTAAATGTACTGCAGAGATGGATCTAGGGAGCTGATGATGAACGTCTCAGTCTTCTATTATCTTCCGAAATAATGTCCTCAACAAAACAATTTCTTTGAATTCTCTTTGAATGGAATTAATCTGTTTAATAAATTTGATAAATAATCTTTTTTTGGAATCCAAAAGTTTGTTATAACAAATAAAATTCAGAATAACGAATTTTAAAACTTGTAAAAAATAGAATTCTCTTAATTGATATCATTTCTTTTATTTGTCAGAAGGAATAAAAATATTAACACTAATTCAACAAACTGTTATAGTGCATTCGAAAATAGTTTTCATAGGTTCTAAATGGGTTTCCGTTCCTAAAAGAAAAAATAACTCTAATTTGAATTTACTGACATCTAGCCTAATTAATAACTTATACCCTAACTGCCGCCTCTCTCATAAACTGTCTGGCAGGATCGTCCCAGATAGCAGGGACTGTTAAGACCCAGCCTATGTCAGCTTCTCTTATCCCTGCGTCTTCTCGTTCTAGAGAATGTAGTAGGTGACTCTTCAGGAATTTAATGGCTGCTGAAAACACATCTAAAGCCACCATCTCCTTTCCGTCTATAGATTTTATTTTTAAGGCTTTTGAAAGTGGTTCCTATGAGAAATGTGTACAACATCTTAAGCAATTGCAATTGAAGACATACAGTCTGCTTGTTAAAACTGTTCTATATGAAATCGCATCTTCAATATTCAAAATAAATTAAACCTAAAACTTAACAAGAGGCACAGGGGCCACATCGCTCACCTGAGCAACTGGCTAGGTAAAAGTAAAAATTAGTTCAGTATTGATTGATTTATTTTAGATTGTTTAACGTCCCTCTCGAGAATCTTTCACTTATATGGAGACGTCACCGTATGCCGGTGAAGGGCTTCAGATTTTGACCTTTACTCGGCACTCAGGGCCATTGAGCAGTGAGGGTTCTTTATCGTGCCAACGCCTGCCGCTATACAGGGCCTCGGTTTTTAAGGTCTCGTCCGAAGGACCCGCAACTTTCACTTGAAAGTGTCGAGCGCATAGCTCATTATGTTTTAATTGATTAATATTTTAAAGTCTCATTAAATTGATTACGAACTGCTCTCATAGAGCCGTTGTCATGCATTTTTTTACATAAATGTACTACAATCACAGGCACACACGCTCGAAAATATCAGGAATTCAACCATATCCGCTTAACTATCAATAACATTATGTAGCTATTGTCTCTACTATTTTGAAAAATGCTGGGAGCAAGTTGTGCACTGTTAGTTATTTTTTCTGTAATTTAACGATATTTCAATGCGTATAATGTAAATACACGAGGTTTTTTAAAGAGACGGCTACTTGTATAATTCCCGTGCATAGGAAAGCTGCTCCTAGCACTTTTTGTGTTAGAAATTTGACTTAAGGTAAGTCACTCCTCAGCTTTTTAGAAAAGTTCACGCAGAAGCTTTACTTCAAAACTACTTATCAAAATTCAATTTTTATAACATATTTATATTCAACAAAGTAAATTTTTTAACATTCAATGAAAAAACTGCTCAAAAATCAACAAAGAAACAAGATTTATTAGGGACTTATTTCTTTTGGTGGAAGGATATTTAGCAGAAAATTCTGCAAATCTGCACATTTATAAAATTTAATATAATGGAAATTTAGCCTCACATACTTTTACTTGGAGAATATTTTCCGTTTTGATATTGCTAAAAAAATTTGTTATAGGTCTTAATTTATATTTTTAGACTAAGTTTTACACATTCCCTCAACAAACTTTCCCAAAAAATGAAAATATATGAAAGAAGTCAAGGTCAAATTTACACCATTTTTAGCCTGAAAATCACATATTTTGACAAATATTTCAAAATTAACATCACTGACCCCACCTTTTTCTTTCATTATTTTAAACTACTCAATACTTGTGACTGATCAGCACTCAAGTCGTAAAAAGTTTGATATAAGAAAAATTTTTTATTGCCTATTAAGTTATTTAATACCCCAAATATGTTATTTTTTAGTGCGAAAAGGTCAAACAATAATTTACGCGCATTAATTTGCATGATTTATTTAATGTTAAATATTATTCAAACTATTTTACGTAAAATAAGATTATATTTATTGCCATGCTTACATCTAATCAAATATAGTAAGGGTTAAAGTAATTAACCAAAGAGATGAAATTTAAGTGCAAAAAGGTCAACTTAAATGTACCGTAGATCAGTAGGATGCACACTGACCCCCTATTTTCTTTGCGATTTTGAGTTACACTTTATGAGTACTTATCCAAAATATACTTCTCAAAAAATCCTTGATATAACAAACCTGAGGAGTGACTTACCTTAAAGAAAACACAATCAATTTCTTGGTGAAAAATTATCCATTTATTGTTGAACTTTTACGAATGTTGTATCCGTACATATTTTTTTCTCATTTTAACGATGTCTCGTGACATACAGCTGATGACGTAAAGTCGCTTTGGCCGAACTCGGTTGAGACCCGAATGCATACATTTGCATTAGTACAATTCCCATTAAATTTAAACTCATGCTAATAATTAAGATATCAAAATTTGATTGATTTTCTCGGATATTTTAAGGCATATTTCCTATAGGCGTCCTTAACCTAGCTACGAAAGGATTCTTCTACACAAGTTTTTATTTTTCCTGGCCCAGTTAATCTTGAGAAGATTTTTTAAAAATTTCCTATGTATTCCAATGTTAAACTTGATACCCCACTGTGGCCAAAACATACACCCGGGGGTCATTATTTAAATAAATTTGAATCTACACTAGGATGAGGATGATTCAACAAGAGTTTCCTCTTTCTTGGCCCAGTACTTTTTAAAAAGAAGATTTTTCTAAAATGCCATTATTTTTCACAAATTCATAATTTTCTCCCTTTGAAAATGGCGTGGCCCTTCATTTGATCAAATTTGAATTTCCTTAATCCAAGGATACTTTTTGGCACGTTTGTTTGAAATCGGTCCAGTGGTTCTTGTACAATGTATAAAGTTAACGACGACAGCAACTCCAACACCAACAACAATGACAACGACAGACAACGGACAAATTTTGTTCAGAAAAGCTCACTTGAGCCTCCGGCTCAGGTGAGCTAAAAATTCTAACCCCTAAAATTTCAACCAATTTCAACTTTTCCTTTCGTCAAATATTTCTAATTTTATTTATCTTTCTGCATTTAATTGAAAAAGGATTAAATCTCAGAATTGATTAAAAAAAAAAAAAAAAAATAAAAAAAAAACAAGGACATTAAAAAGTAGAAATGAGCTAAAGGTTTTTCCTTTAACAGGGTGGCTTGTGGATATTACAATCACGTCAATATAAACTGAGAAATTCCCTGCCCCTCTATACAATTCCTAACACTCTAAAATATCTTTACATGTTTTACTGACTAAGAGAAGAACTTGCTTCTCTGTTAAAGAGTGACATCCTGAACCTCTTGAGTAATACCACTCCTGTTGTTCCTTCTTCCTTGACAGTTCTCGGTACCTGATCTTCGCTTTACGAACGAGTCGAACACTTTGTCTTTACTGAACAGAACACAGGTTGGGAGTTTTAGGGTCAAGAGACCCCCGGAACTCGATGTCCAGTTGTTTGACCTGATCTTCAAAGGGTCGTTCTCGTATTCATGTTTATAGGAAATGCAAAGCCGCTGTAGGTGGAACCTAATGAGTTAACCCGCCACCAGCAAGTTGTATTGGTAGAGGGCATGTTCTCTGTGTCCCAAAAGTCGCTAAAAGTGATACATCATTGGAGAGGATTTTTTGACCAAGAATCGATTGTCAAGTGATTACAGTAAATAATGAATGAAGAGAAGAAAGAAACCACAAATTAACATAGTATCAATTTCTTGGTGTACAAATGATGTGATCATTGTGCTAATATAATGTGGGCACTTGACATCACTTACTTGTGCCTCCAGCATCTCTTTTGTTGAAATCTTTGGTTTCTTCACTTCGTAGCCACGAAAAAGATCTCCTCCTGCTCAATGGCCCTGAGTGCCGAGTATAGGACAAAATTCGACAGCTCTCCATCGGCAAGTGGTGGCGTCTCCATATGAGTGAAAAATTCTCGAGAATAGATGTTAAACAATCAATCGATCAATCTTTTCAGTTGTTCGATTACTTGGATTAAAGTTGACTGTAGAACCTTTAGTTCGCAATGCGAGAACAAGAAGCCACAGAGTTGTGTCCAAACAGCACTGTCCCTTTGAGGACCGTGTGAAAATGCGAAAACATATGTCTTTAAACGAAAGATTATAATTGATGACATATATGTTTCTTGATATTTCAGAATATTTTTTTTTCTTTCAGCTATTCGTATGCTTGGATAAAAGTTGGCTGTAGTTTTAGTTTTATTTGGCAATGCGAGAAGAAATGGTGACGGTTGGCGTCCAAACATCACTGCCCCTTTGAGAACTGCAAGCCCTCTATCGGGAAAATAACCCTCATATTTGGAAAATGTGGTTATGTCAGGAGAATTGGTGACTCAGAAAAAATCTCCCACCACTATAACATTGCTGGTCTCCTAGATTTCCGGTTTCTTCATTAGGTCTTTAACATGATCCACAATTTGATCTCCTGCCACTTCAGAAGCTCTTTATCACTTCTGCTACGACGTCCTATATTTCGTCCCCTACCCAAGTCATTTTTCCCGAGAATTTGGGAAACCCCATTGCCTTTTGGATACCCCCTCTCCCGTGTCCTCTTCGAAGTCTCCATCAGAGAAATTGGAATTTTCAGAGGCGCACCTTGCCCTTTGTGTTAGCAGTAATAGCACGCTATTGATTTCGAATTCTCTGAACATGTCCTCATAATCAGCTCCATATGAGCGGGAAAACTCAAGGATGATGGATGCCCCCACCTTTGATCAACATCTGTTTGAAGGCCTCGTCTATCCGAGTCCCTCCCCACGCCCCGCTTTAGCTTTGTACAGCACCTTTAGCCTAAGATCGGGTTGTACTTCATAAACGGTGACATCTACGTCTTCCTTTAAAATACAGAAGTGTTTTAAAACTGCCAAATATATCTCATCAAATTTGAATAAGAAGTTTATTTATTGCCCATTTCCATTTTAAAATATTTTTACGAAGGTATTTCATAATGAAGGGACTTTTGAATAATTTAAAATGAAAATAAAGGTAAAATTCTTTTGAATTATGAAATAATTGCTGAATTATTTTTTATCTCATACTGATACACAAAATCAATACAAAAAAACAAAAACTTTTTCGGTCATGCATGGAAAAAAGTTAATACTGTAGATCACTATTGATCAATTTTCGCGACGCCTTTTATTTGCAAGGAGAGACTGACTCTTTCTTAACAAGAAATCTCTAAAAAATCTTTAGATTTACTAATAAACACGAGAGTCATTCGTCGCCAGCATACTGTCTTGCCTAACACATGGTCTTTCGAGCTATTCAGATTTTTAACTTGTCTATTTTAAGAACTAAGCTTTACTCGTGCCTGTATTTGATATAATGAAATTTCATATCATTTTTAGAAATATAATCTGAAAGCTTTATTAGCCGAAAATTTGTTAATCTGGAATTAACTTGTCAGAAGAATGCAAACGTTTTACTTTTCGCAGTACAGTTAAGGTGCGCAATGGAAAAATCGACGGAATTTTGCATTTAAAAATGTATTCGTAATCGGGATGGCGATTATTTTTAGTATATTACTTATATCGGATAATTGTAATCATGCATTAATAAGTACATATCGAGGACGATTATATTTTGTATTTAAACTAGTCCACGTGATGCGGCAGTCACGCGATTTTAGCACATTGACTTGAAGTATTGATGTCACATATCAATCACTAGTGCAAGGGCATAACCAAGTTAAATTTCCAAGTTTAGTATATAAATATTTTTAACACGCATTGTAGTTTCTAAAAAAAGTGCTGCGATCCTGTCTAAATTCTGCAATTTCATTGTTAAAATTATACTTGTATGACCGAATGCTATATTTTTTCCTGGTCAGCAGCATGAAATATTGATATAATTAAATTGTTTTTAAGATTTCATCAGGATCGCAGCATTTTTCAGATACCTTAATAGTTCTATAGTTGAAATGTAAAAGCTAACTTTGATCCATAGAGTGTATGCCCTTGCACTAGATCGATTTATTAAGACCCCCATATTACCCTCTGATGTACTTGCATATAAATATACGGCAGTGTCAATTAAATACGTAATGTACAGACAATATATTAATAAAATAGTGAAGAAGACATTAAATTCAAGATATTGGCCCATAGAATATCTGAAAATAATATTTTATAAGAGAATACATATTTTGTTGAGAAAATATTAATTGATCTGTCTCTCACTGCATACAAACTACGTCACGTTGTAAGAAATGACGTCATATTGACAAGTGTATTGCGATCAGTGACTTGTTTATAACTTGTTATGTGGGATTTAACTAACGACAAAACAACACGCTGTAGTAAGTTTTTATGTAGTTTGATGATTTCTTACTGGTTAAATTAACTGATTTTGTGGTATTTCAAAGAAATAATGTATGAGGTATATTATGTGTGTTGTCATAGTCAAGTTTTTCCGTACAAATTAGGCTCCGTCTCTTTTTTGTAACCTTAACTGTGCTGCGTTTGTATTTATGGAGTCAAAGATGTATCTTAAATAATATTGATTCTGCAAGATTCCATTTAATTCGATACAGTGCTAGTACATATGGGTTTTTTATAGAGTGAAATTTTTCCTTAAACGTTTACCGTCAGTAATTTTTTTATCTCACCTTCTTCTCGAACATGTATCTTCATATTTTTTATATCAGTATTCTGTCATTTTGACTTAAACTTTGTTATTATAGGTAAATGCCTTATTTTGTCTTAAAGCAGATAAATAGATGATGAAAACATATTCTGTCTTCCTGCTCGGTTACATGTAAATAATTCAATAGAATAGTCGTACTGTAACTCTACTTAACTTTAAAGGCAGTGCCCATATCATAACAAACAGAATTTAAGTATTTGAAAAAAAAATACATGAAAAAAGTATTGCCAACAGGGAACGAAAAAGGGTAGAAAACTGAAAGTGTATATTTAATAAACAATTAATTTTAACTTTATAATTCGAACATGGATAGGTGGGAACAATTTTAATGTCACAATCACTTTTATTCAAGTATTTTACATTTGATAATTTAATTTCTGGGATAGTTCAATTTTATTTTTGGTAATAATCGAGTTTGGAATAAAGAGGTTCTACTGTACATATATGCTTATCCTTATTAAATCCTGTATCATAATTAGGGTAAACATATATTTTAAAAAACTTTGATTCCATTTTATAAGAAACTCAAAATTTTAATTATTTCGACCATTTTGCAATACATTAGTTAATTAGCCTTGATAAAAAAAAATTCCGGTATAATTTGGTATGCAATAAGTAAAGATTTTTTTTAGAAACACTTGACTTGTGAGAATGTTTTAGATGAATGCTTTAATAATAATATAACGGGCTGCTCCCGATGCGGGATTTTTGGCCTTTTTTGGGCCAACAATCTCCTTTTTTGGGCCACCGTGATTCAACATTGGGCCATCGGTAATTTGCTCATGGGCCCCTTTAACTATCCAACTTGTTGGCTTATTGTTTGGTCGATGAAAAGTTTTTTTGGGCCACTTTTTGGGCCAAAGTTTCTTTCAATGTTGGGCAAACGTCTTTTTTTTTTACAGTTGGGCCACTGTAACAATTAATGTTGGGCCACGGTAATTTGCTCATCGGCCCTTAATATTCCAACTTGTTGGCTTTTGTTGGACCAACAACATATTATTACCCATTGGGGGGCCCACTTTTCTTTCAATATTAGGCAAACACCATTTTTGGACCAACGTTGGTTTGTATCTTATTGGCTCTCCATCAAAACCCTTTTGTCTTCACTGGCTGGCCATTTGTCCCCCCAAATTGAATAAAAAACTATATATAATAAGGTTATAGTATTTTTGTAGTACAGTTTAATGGTAATGCTAGTTTAATATTTTTAATACATTTCACAATATTATGAATTACCATCAAGAAGTATTGCATTGTAAGTAGCTCTACTTTAAATTTTAAAAAAAGAACTGAGGAAAAAGAAATATAATTAAAATTACATTATAACATCTAATATTTTATTTCAATCCCGGTACGGTAGATTAGTGGTAGAGCGTTGCTTCGTATGGGAGGCCCGGGTTCGATTCTGATCGCGGCCCCGGTATACCTAAGACGTAAACATAGGTAGTGTTTTCCTTTCGCCAAGCCTGGCACTAGAAGTGAAAGTCGGGGGTTTTGGATATCCCAAAAAAAGGGGCCCCCGTGTCACGGTAGGCTTTGGGACAAATAAAGAACCCTCACTGCTCAATGGCCCTGAGTGCCGAGTATAGGTCTAAATTTGAAGCCCTTCCCCGGGGGTCGGTGACGTCTCCATATGAGTGAAAAATTCTAAGAGGGACGTTAAACAATATACAATCAATCAATCAATATTGCTCAATGCATGAAGAAAACATTAATAAAGAACAAAAAGTTGATGCTCACTTGAAGCGATGCATGTAGGGTTACATTTTTAAAAGCTCCCTCTCTGATGTAAATTTATGCACAAGTTCAGTAAACTGCAGATATAATAAGCCGTTTTAAAAATAAAGAAACCCTCCTGTCCTTAAAATAATGCTAAAATGAATCCCGCAATTTTGTTTACTTACACGAAAAATGTTGCTGGCATCTGCATCATTTTTGTACCGACAAACACCCACAGAAAGGAGAGAACAAAGGTACCAAATTTAAAACAGAAAAAGTTAGGCACTGCCACGTTTATTCAATCTGATCCCTCTCCTAATTGCTCTTCTCTCTACAATTCCTCCTCCCCTTCTTTTCTTCTCTGTCCGTTTCTTCCTCCCCCATCCTTAGGCCTGCCCTTGGCATACTTTAGCCATTTTTTGATTGTGTTCTCAATGTTTTTTTAGTGTAGTATACTAAAATTTATTTTTGGTACTTAATACTTTTGTTCTTTTCTAAAAAGGTAAACAACGATTAAATTTACAAGTTCATGTATTTCACTATATTTTTAAGCTTAATTGGGGAATAACCTTTTTTTTTTCATGGTGTGATTAAGCGATTAGTTCAAGAAGCCATTCGTGCAAAAAATTTTTACGCTTGATCATCATCATCACCGATTTTGATTCAATGTTGCCCAATATCACTCATTATTCAAAGTGAAATACACGTATAGACAATTTGTCGGTACACTGAACACATTTTAAATGAAAGAACCAAATTTATGCTTTAGTCATGAAAAAAAAAATTTGTTTTAACTTCAACATGTTCAACATTTTCAACATGTTTGATCATGTGCTACTTTTAAATGTATATAAGTTAAATGAGTGGTAGACTTTGGAAATTTATTCTACTAGACACAAATTTCAATCTAAAAAAGGTTTTTTGTTTTAACTGTATCAAAACACATTTGTTATTTCATACTTTCATTTATTTTTCTTGTATAGAAACAATGAATTAATCACTGATAATTTATTTTGTTTTGATAAATTTTAAGAATTTTAACAAGCCTTGTAAATTTATTTTAGCTAACTTGTATTTTCAAGAAGGATTGGTGGTAGATTTATTTTTGATTTTAGAGACTATCGCATTTGTTAATATACATATTTTAATAATTAAATGCTTATACACATTGGCCCAAAGTTGGGCCAAAATTTCAGGCCAACTTGGCCAATTAGCAAAATGACACTGGGCCATTCATTTTCCAACATCGGCCCAATGTTTTGTTACGTTGGGCCAAGATTGGCCCAATGCCGCATTTATTTGGACAATGTTGTCGCAACGTTTGGCAGATATCTGTAGAAATAACATTCTACATTGGGCAAAATTTTGGGACAACATATGGGGGAACAAATTTGGGCCAATGTCATTTGCCACATTGGCCCAATGTAACCATCATTGGCCCAATGTTAGCATGCTATCTGGTACAGTGTTGACTAAATAGCACCGGCCTCTGCACTGAAATTAAAAATTTGTACACGATATCGTTTAAACTATAAACGTTAATTAAGCTGTGTCAAAGCAAACATATTTAAATACTTAAAAGTGGATGCAAATATGCAAGGATACTCAGCTCGGTCAGATTAAAAATGGCACATATTCAAAAGCCCGGATGTTGTCACCCATGATGCTAGCCAGATTCATGGTTTTGGGCCAAATTGGCTCCCATGCCAAACCCCCCCCAAAAAATTTTCTCTCATGATAATAGTTGTATGATATAACGCCAACAGTTAGCCCAACATTGGCCCCTTTAAAAAAAACATTTTCAATATTCCATCTTACCCATTGTTGGGATTAAAGGTAACCCAACAGCGATAAAAAACATAAAAAGATTTGACCAACAACGTTCTGCTATCTGGGATTCATATCCTGTTCCTGAGAACTTTTAACTAACAATTTTCGTCGTCTCTAAATTCTCAAGAATGCAACGCTCATGAAAAAAAAAATTTTTATTTATTATTATTTTTTCATAATTTTAAGCGTTTTATTACAAATAAATAAGCATAACAACAATTGAAAAAAAAAATAGAATAAAACACTCTTTGGTTCTGTGATCACTTAAGTTCAAAGTTAAAATGTTAAAAATATCATATTTAAACAAAAGTAGTCATCCAATGAAAAGCATGGACATAGAATATCCTCTTAATTATTGCAGAATGTGCATCTAAATTAATATTTGGAACCAACGTTGTCCAAACGTAAAGCTCAGCAGCTAATTATAAAATTGACCCCATTTAGTTGGCAGTATAGTAATTGGACCAACGTTGGCTCATAAAATATCCCATCTTTGAAACACCTCAACAAACTAACACTCTTCCTAACATCGGGCCAACGTTGGGCCAACATTTTATTGCCAACTTGATAAGACATCTTCTTTGGGGTTATTACAAACATTGGCATACTACCAAGTTTGCTTTGAATACAGTATTTGACTTACATTTTCCAGGTGATTGAACAGGTCAATGTTTTGGGTACATCTCATTTTTAAGTGAATATGTGGACCAAACTAATGGACGATACATTAAGGAAGCACACCACAAGGCTTGCTTCAGAGGCTAGTGACCTACATTTTCCGGTTGAGTGTAAAGGTTAAAGTTCATTCTAAAGTAGGTAAAAGTCCTAAGTTGAGCAAACTTGCTTAAATGATACAGCTGAGGATGCACACTATCTGACTTGCTTCGGATGCTGGAGCTGACAATAATTTTCCAGATAATGGACCAGGTTATAGGTTCAGGTCTATTTCCAAGAAAATATAATGGCTATCTTAACCAGAATTACATATAAATGATGCATCACGGGATGAACATTCTCGATTTGTTTTTTTTTTTGGGGGGGGGAGGGACTTTTGCTTGTTCCCTGCTATAATTCCTGGTGTTAATGCATATAGCTCACTTTTAATTCAAAAGTAAGCTTAATTGCTTCATGATAGCTAAAATAAACTGGCATGCATTGTACCTGAGCTTGTATGAGTTCTGGAACATAAACATGATCCAAAATTGTACCACCCTCTGTAGTAGAAAAATTAACTTTCTGTTGAAATCCTTTAGACTCTATCAATTCTTGTATAGGTCCTTTGCATTTTGCATCTTCATTAAAGTCACCCAGTATAATACATTTGGAAAACTGTTCTTCGAAATAATTTAAAACTTTTTGGAGGCCATCGAGAAAAACTCTTACACTTAGTTGACTTGGTGATAAATAATTATAAGTACAGTGTTTTCCTCACATAGTTCTACTGCCATTCCTTCTATATTTTTTGTGGTAACTCGTGAAACAAAGTTTTTTCATTTTTCTTCTTGTACATTCCAACACCACCTCCTTTGGATTTGCAAAGCTTGACAAAATTGTCCACACTTTCATCATATGACTGTTCCCTTGTAACATGGCAAAATTCAAAGTTTTGAATTTCAAAATCTTTCACATTCTCACTGCCTTTCAACCATGTCTCTGTCAAACATATAACGTTTGTATTCAGAAATCTGCTGTCACATTGAAGGTCTTGAAAATGACCTCTTAAACTCTGCACATTGAATAAAATGATTGTTTTGTGATTGTCAGAGTTGATCATATTTGCATCATTTTGGTTTGATATTAATTTCTGCATTTTAATCAGGGCAGATTTCACATCTTGATCAGCATAAATTTTCTTCTGTAATACATTTTCATCACTTGTCTCAATAAATAAACCACTCTGAGAAGTGACTCTACTAATAGCTACATATGCCTGTCCTGGGGCAATGTTTATAATTAATAAACCTGGGTTGTATTCGCTTAGTGCTGTCAAGCCCATGATAATTTTAAAGGAAAATTGGCTTAATCATTTTTCGTGTTTTTTTTTCTGATGTCTTCTTTATTTTGAATATAGACTAGATGTCCTAGCGGCGTAAACTTTCCTTCC
>NW_026929064.1:0-35919 GCF_032062105.1 Saccostrea cuccullata | reverse complement strand
GTGTTCTTCTCCAAACATTTTTTTTTTCCATTTTGCCTTCAGAACGCCTTCTTACACCACCCTCAAGCTCACCTTCTCCATCGCATGATCAGATTGCTTTTTACGCCAGAATTTCAACTGAGGAAAAAGCCCCAGGGGGACATCATATCCTTGTATTCGATAACGTGGTCACAAATATTGGACATGGATATAATGGGGTTGACGGTATCTGTACTGCCCCAAAAGGTGGAGTTTATGTTTTTATTTGGGTCATAAGATTATATGAAGCTCAGCATTCTACGCAGCTCCTGATCAACAATGTTGAGTATGGATCAACTCACTTACGTGCTATGAATAATGATGATGGATCTGTGAGCGGAAACGTTGTTGCGCATATCAACAAAGGAGACGTTGTGTTCGTCCGTATCTATCCTTATAACGGATACATTGGTAGCGGAGATATTTTCAGCAGTGAACACGGAAAGCCGTCATTTTCAGGGTGGCTTCTTCAATAGACCTTGCATGATTGGTCTTTGAGAACATTAATAATTTTCATAAATATAATTATAAAGCCTTCATTCTCAACTTTTGAATGCTTCAGATCACATTGGAGTTTTGCTGTGATACTGTGATGTATGTTAGCTCATCCGAGCTGAAGGTTCAGGTGAACTTTATCTGATAACAATAATAACTAGAGCAAAGCTCGTTGCAAAGCAACGAGTGGGTCTTCCTTCCTAGCGATAAGCAAAAGATTAAATGTTTCTGTCTAGATTGTCAACTTTGCTAACATTCTCTTTTTCGATTTGTCTCAAAAACCCTTACTTGAATTCTTTAATTTGGTACCCTTACTTGAATTCTTTAATTTGGTGTGAGCATGGTGTCTAAAGGGTACTCTCTCTAACAGCATTCTTGAAATCGTATCCACAACAGTTTAACTTCCAATATTATGACTTTTGATATCGGATATATCATGTTGTTGCAATTATGTTTGTGAAACGTGTAATACTACAGAAACATAAGTGTTTTGCTACATTACCATCTTAAAAATGGCTTTAAAATCATTTAATATACAATATAACTAGGTAAATAAAATAAACAAATTATATAATAATTCAAAAAATCCAAATGTATTTACAATAATGATGAACAATCTTCATTAGTTGCAATCAGTTAAGTAGAACAATACTTTTATAATAAACGCACAGAAATGTGTTGTGTATGTTTCAACTTGCAGCTTTCCACTAGCAACTGGTGGTACCTCAATAGGAGTGTAAAATTCTCTGAAAGGTATATTGTAAACATATTACATATGGCTGTGTTTTCTTTAGCAGCTTTGGCGGAATGCAGCAATCACTAAATCAAGTACAAAGCTAAAAGTCTTGGACATAAACATAAATAAGAATATCTACGCTAACTTATTCAAAAGTCAATTTCCACCAAATATTGTACAAGCTAAATATAATACATTTACAGCATTAAAGAAACAAATCTCTTTTAAGGTATTGCCTTGCATAAGAACAATTTGAATCCCCTACACTACGGATGCTCTGTGCCAAGTTTCACTTTGGTTCTGGAAAATGATATTGTGAAATTTTAGACAATAATGATAATGGATAAAATTATGTTTTTAAAAAATTTACTGGTTCCTTTAGCTCAGATGGGCTAATAAGTATGCAACAGGACAACTTTGCCAGTTGACATTGAAATGCGACTGGACATCTCTTCAATCTTGTTTTAGAAAACTACATGTACATGCCCTATGTACTGAATTCCTTGGAATCATACACATGTTTATGCCTTTAATTAGTTGTATGTGCCAAAATAACAATTGTTTTTCCATTATACTAAAAAAATACACATACATGTATTACAAGTTCCTGCTGAAGACAGAGGATCTATCTTAATCATTAGAATAAGTAAGTCTAAACTTTGAAAGGGAAGACCTTAATAAAGAGGTCAACATGCTACACAAACAAAATATAATTATATTTAAAAATAACATTTATTCCAATGTAATTACTGGTACATGCATTTCTGTTACAAAAACTATTTCACTTGAAAAACTGAGAGCAATTGATATGTTCATATTTGTGGATTTATGTTGTCAAATCAAAATTTATAATTGATACACAGTGTGTTTTAAAATTGTCTTCACAAACCAAAACTTGACTCATTTTCACTATGCTGTTTATTCCATGTCACATCCAAACAGATGATCTTCTGGCAAATCATGGTCATGCTTGGTATCAAAATTCAGTATTCAGATGAGTCACACCTATCCAAAAGAAATTGAAATTTTTTATTTTATAATTCTTTTACTAATAAAAAGTGCAATTCATGAGATTATAAATTAGATTATCAAATTGAGAGATAAGATATTGTCACATTTTCTGTGTATAATTTGTAAATTTTAATGTACTCTTTCATCAATTAAAAGAAGTTTACACCAATTAAGGCAGTCATTTATGCTATCCCCTAATAAGACAACATACAAGTGCAAAGTAATAATGCACTAGCGGGTTTAGGATAATGTGCTAGAGTATTTATGACAACATACTAGCACGAGGTGACAATGTGCTAGCATGTACGTCAGTGATAATATGCCAGCACACTGAATCCAACATGCAGTGAAGCTAACACTCAACAGATTGTTTAGAGTTGTGTTTGCATGATATTTTGTTTTGTGTAAACACAGCAGCGTGTTGTTTAAAGCTGCATTGGAGTGGCAGTCTGTTGAAATTAACATGCTAACACACTGCAACTTCACATCATTGGAACACCATAATTTTAAAACTGGCAAACCAATATCTTATGATTACTAACTAGGTAATTGCAACTGTAAATGCTGATTTCATGGTGACAATAATACCGGTAATTCACTGTATATCTGAGAACTGATCAATTATAATAAGGCGTGTCCAGATAGGGCCACTTGCTAAAGCTCAATAGCACTTTCATAAAAGCGTGCCATCTTACCGACACAAAAGACGCCATTAGGCTATCACACAGCTCGCCATCACAACACTGAAAAACACTTTCGCACTAACACAACTTCGCACCACACACTGTCACACTAACACACAACACACTGTCACACTAATACAATTTCACACAACAAAATATCAGGCTAACACGAGTTCACACAACACACTATCATGCTAACACAAATTCACAAACACGCTGTCTCGCTAACACAAAATCACACAACACGCTGTCTTGCTAACACAAGTTTTACACAACACGCAGTCTCGCTAATACGAGTTCATACAATACACTGTCTAGCTAACACAAGTACATGCAACACACTGTCACGCTTAGATGAATTCACACAACACACTGTCACGCTAACATGAGTTTACACAACACGCAGTCTCACTAACACGAGTTTACACAATACACTGTCACGCTAACACGAGTTTACACAATACACTGTCACGCTAACACAAAGTCACAAAACAGGCTGTCTCACTATTCACTAACACAAGTTCGCACCAAATGCTGTTGCGATAACACACTGTCATCCTAATACCATTTCACACAACACACTGTCATTCTAATACCATTTCACACAACACACTGTCAGGCTAACACAAGTTCACACAACACACTGTCACGCTAACACGAATTCACAAAACAGGCTTTCTCACTATTCACTAACACAAGTTCGCACCAAACGCTGTTGCGATAACACACTGTCATCCTAATACCATTTCACACAACACACTGTCATCCTAATACCATTTCACACAACACACTGTCAGGCTAACACGAGTTCACACAACACACTGTCACGCTAACACAAATTCAAAAAACATGCAATATCCCTAACACGAGTTCACATAACACGCAGTCTGGCTAACACGAGTTCACACAATATGCAATCTCGCTAACACGAGTTCACACAACACACTATCTCTCTAACACCAGTTCACACGACAAATTTTCAGGATAACAAGTTCACACAACACACTGTCACGCTAACACGAATTCACACAACATGCTGTCTCGTTAATAAGAGTTCACACAACACGCTGTCTCTCTAACATGAGTTTACACAACATGCAGTTTCGCTAACACGAGTTTACACAACACGCAGTCTCACTAACACGAGTTTACACAAAACGAAGTCTCGCTAATACGAGTTCAATCAACACTCTGTCTAGCTAACACGAGTTTACACAACACACTGTCACACTTACACTTTATACACAATTTCACACAACACGCTGTCCCGCTAACACGAGTTTACACAACACATCGTCAAGCTAACAAGAATTCACACAACCCACTGTCAGGCTAACACAATTAAGTTCACAAAACACACTGCCTTGCTAACACAAATTCATACAACACACTGTCTCGCTAACACAAGTTCACAAAACACACTCACATTGCTGAGTTTAACACTAACAGATCTTTATATTAGTAAAGAGCTTCAAATTTAAGACAAAAACATGTATGCAGTAATGTTCCTTAACATGCATCTGGCATATAAAATGAATGAGACCTTAAAAACCTCACAGTACATGTTTACTTAGCTAAGTAAAGATCTTAATCCATGCTATTCAACAATATATATCAACATCTCTAAGTATGTGAATGAGTGAAATTCTCCAATAAATATTATAAATCAAAGTATCAATAAGAAGCTGAACCTTACGTCGCAGGTTCCAATCCCATTGCTAAATGCTTTAGACAGGTTACTCCTATGAGACTGCATAAACCAAGATTCTGTGTCACGGTAGGTGTTAGCACAAAATGGATCTCATACTTCTTAAAGGCAATAAGTGCTGAGTACAAGTCTATATTTGCAGCTAATACCATCCCAAGTGGTGGCACCATGAAATGACTGAAAAATGTATGATTAAGGCAAATAAACAAACATTAAACCATTACAGCAGTCTTATCAAACAAAAAAAGCAAACTTTCTATTATTACAATTTTTTTAAACAAATTTCTTTTGCAATTTAACTGAGCAATATTTGTCCTTTTTTGTCAGTAAAGTATGATATTAAATAATTAAGACTTTTTGAGAACATCTATTTATAGCGAGTCCAGACAACAGCACAAATCCCTGCCATAATGCGAGCTCTTATGATAAGACCTTGGCAAAAGAAGATTAATTAAACATTTGAATAAACTCTCAGTGTGAACACTGAGCATGGATGCACCAAATGTCAAATGCGGCTTGACAAGCACAATCTAAATTAAAACTAAATAAGTATATGCCCTCACCCTTACAGTCACACTGTCGGAACGACTTTACTTTACCGGTCCCCAGAAAAACGTGCTAAAATGTGTTGCCTTCGGTGGCGACTTCACTATAAATGAGATCGCGTGAGCAATCGAAAAAATTAGAAATACGAGGTTTTTTTGCCTTTTGACCCCAAAATCGAATTCTACGGTTAAAAGTTTAGTTTAAAACTTCGTTTTTAAACGTAGTTTTTAACCTCGATCTCTGAAAGAAATTAATAAATATTGTTTATTCGTGGAAAAAATCATCAAAGAATAATTCTGAATGAAGGGCGTGCGGTGTATGCTTGGTGTCATTTCTTTCGGACTTAGCCATTCTTCCATGTAAACAAACGAACAAAATATCTTTAAAGTTGAATTACGTGATCTTAGAAAAATTACAGAAACAACTGAATTTCTTAACTTATGTAAAAGAAAGAGTCACTAACCCTAAGTCATCGATGGTATGCAAGGACTAAGACATTCAGACGAAATCTCCCGGGCAGATGCTAAACTAAACCTTATCAGTCAAGTAATGTGTGAGGACTAACCCTAATCTCATGGATGAGACTAACCCTATGTAATACTAGTGCAAGGACTAATCCTAATCTCTCAGGTGGGTGCAAGACTAACCCTAATAAGTCGAATAGTGTGCAAATTTAACCCATTTCAGTTGAGTGACGTATATGTTACGTCATAGTCCAATCAGCGCGAGGATCCTGCAGATCTGGGGACCGGTAAAGTAAAGTCTACCCACACTGTCAATATATAATTAGTTGAATATATTCTGTAACATTAAGTGCAGTTTGAATTATAGAGTATGATCACTATGATAGATAGTAGGACTGTTGAAATTACATCCTCAAATTTAAAAAAAATAAAATATAAAGCTGTGGGGATTTACAAGGTAAACAGAGAGCGTCTGAACTGTAAAACAGATAATATATCGGCGTGTCTGTGTATTTCTAATAACATCAATGTATGTCTCTGTCATGTAATCAGTAGTGTAAATTTTAAGTAATAAACATGATAAAAATATTCTAACCTTCATTCCAATGGTCCAAGCCAATCATACATTAAAATGTCGCCGTCAGCTCTTTCATCACACGATACAATTATCACTGGAAAATCCGAAGCAGAGTCAAGAGTGTTCATCCTTGTTAATGTGACAGTCACAATTTCTCGTAAACAATTCACACAAGATTTTTAGAATATATGAATAATTGCATAATTCTGCTTAGAATAATGTTCCAGAGAAGTGACAAAGTACTTCGTAGCTGCAGATTAAATGAGTGTACATGTCTACAAACGAATTCTTTGTGAGAAAATGTTCAACTTCACAAATCATTACTCTTCCACCTTTCTGTGGAAAGACCGATTGATTTCCTTCTGTTTCTTTTTTTCCTTTTTCTTATTATTTTTTATTATTTTTCCGCCGTGTGATTTTGAGTTTCAATATTTATCGTAAAGATTTTCAATTCATAAGAATGTACTCCGTAAAAGATTTTTGGAGTTGACCCTGCGTAAATGAACTTGGACACCTTTTTGGAGTTATTACCCCTTTCGCAAAAAGGCTTGTTATCGCTACTCCTCCGAAACCATGTACCGTAGAAGAAATGAAACCTTCACTAATGTCTTCGACTAATTTAGTAGACACTTAATTGATTCATTGCGAAAGTATTCATTGACACCTTCAATAAGTTATTGCCCCTGGAAGTTTTAGAATTTTACAAATAATTAAAAATTTTCAAAACGAGAAGACGTAGAGACATGGGACCAAATGCATAAGATTCATTGACCTTTGGTCTTGAAATTTATGGAAAGGTCAAAGGTCAAGGTCATTCCAAAACTGAGAAATTTAGCTCTTTTTGTATCTCTTTTGTCTTTTAACATATACTTAATGTCTATGCATCATTAATATGTACTTTTAAAACAGTTTCGAAGATTTTATTCTTGTCCCCTAACATGAACCCATTTAAAAGTTATTCCCCCTTGTGCAAAAACCTTGTAACTTTAACTTTAGACCGTAGAGACACCAAACCTTCACTAATGTCTTAAGGGTCTTTAGACCTAACTTCACTGTATAGGTGCAAAAGAATCTGATGACCCCTTGTATGAGTTATTGCCCTTTAACTTCTTTATACTTACTATTAAACCTTGTATCTTGAAAACTATAAATGGTAGAAGCATGGGGCCAACTGCATTGAGACTCATGACCTTTGACCTTGAATATTTTGTCAGAGGCGAAAGTCATTCAAAGTAGAAGTAAGCTCTTTATATATCCTTTGTCTTTTAACATATGCAATCAGTCTTTGCATCATTAATGTGTACACTTAAAACTATTTCAAAGATTTCAATCTTGTTCCCCAAGATGGACTCTATCAAAAGTTATTGCCCCTTATGCGAAAAACATTGTTATCACTACTACTTCAAAACTGTAGACCGTGAGGCATGAAACCTTCACTTATGTCTTAAGGGTCTTTAGGCACACCTTCATTGTATAAGTACTAAAGGATCTAATGACCCCTTATATGAGTTATTGCCCTTTAACTTCTTTATACTCTCACCATTAAACCTTATATCTTGAAAACTATTAATGGTAGAAGCATGGGGTTAATTGCACTAGTGTCCCCTTGACCTTTGACCTTGAAAATTTTTTCAAGGTCAAAGGTCAAGGTCATTTCAAAAAAAAATTCTTTTTTACATTTTTTTTTTTTTCAAACCATTTCCCTTAAAATTAAATTTAGAGTGTAAAATATAAAACTATAAGAAATTTAAAAAGGTGGAAAGACCTCTTATTGTTCTATGAACAATAAGTCTCCTAGTTCTATTTTCAGTTTGTAAACCATGGCAAACATGTGTCAGACGTCGACTCGAAGGGGCACACTAAAAACGGGATATACTAGAGACCTGATATTTACCTGACGTTTTAATTTTTAATTAAATGGTAATATTGAGTATTTTAAATTACTTATGTACAGACTTTATGACTTCGAGGCATATGCTATACAAAAATTCAATTGTTTGGAACATTTACAGACAAATTTGAATCAGGTCAAATCAGTGCTTAGTACTTCGCGTCTTTAGTACCTTCCTATTTCCCACAATGCCGCGCGTTGTTTACAAACAAGCGCGAAAAAATCCTCTAAACTAGGTACTAATTATTGTTGTGTACATCATCACATTTTAAAATTATTTGAATAAAAAGAAAACAAAGAAACACCGAATCAAAACTATATCTTTTAGATGCATCAACTAAAAATGTGCACATGTATGCAGTAAAGGCTTGGCTGGCTATAGTAGACAACTTGTTCCTGAAAGGTTTCTCACATACATGTACTTGTTTTATAAATTATTAATTATAGGGGCCAGCCCCTTTTCGTTAATCAAATATGAAAGCTCTCGTAATTACCCACAACTTTTGTGATATATTTCTTACCAAATTATTCTCGGTTTAAAAGTTATTACACAAAAAGTAGCAAAAATTCAAAGAAAAAAAATTACTAAAATTTGCCGTTTTATAGCTTCCAAACTTTAAGAAATCAGCTATATGATTTTATCGTTGTGCACATCTACAATGTATTGGCTACAAGTTCTCCAACTTTCGTGTAAATATCTTATGTCATTTTTGAGATTTTCAGTGGAAACGAGACATCAAAAATTTTCAATTAAAGGGCAATAACTCACAAATAAAGGCATGCATAAAAAAACTTAAAACAGGTTTAAATAGGTTTAACTACAAGCTATCTATCCTGAAAGTTTCATAACGATCAGTCCAAAGGTCTTTGAGAAATCGCCTGTCAAAAGTCGAGCGGGGAAAAAAAAAGAATAAATAGAAACAATAGAATAACAGTAGGGTCTTCCGAAGGAAGCGGAAGACCCTAATAATACTTTATTTAAAGAGGGTAACCCGATAGTGCAGTGCACTAGTCTTCCTCGGGGCCCTCTAAACACATTCACAATAATACAATTATAAAAACAGTGTACAATATTATAATAAATAATACAACATGACGTGAAAATACAATTACATATACAGATCGATTCAAGAACATGAAATTATATAACTTTTAGTTTCGACATGTTATAATGATTTTTTCTATATTTTTACGAAAGGTTTGTACAGTTGGTGAGAAACGGATATGCAAAGGTAATTTGTTCCATAAATGAACACCGGAATAATGAAAAGAATTTTTAAATTGATTTGTTCGATATTTCGGTAGATGAAGGTCATAGTTTGTTTCAGATCAACATTGTCTGGTGTCGTAGTAGTTGTCATCGGCATTGTTATAAAAAAAAGGCAAACGTTTATTTTTCGTGTTTATTTTCAATTCCTCTGAAAAAACATTTTCCTGTCGACATAATAGTCCTCACTTCGTCCGGGGACTCGGATGTGGTCATCTCAATCGTTTTATTTTCAGGGTTACCATAAATAACTCCTACGGCGCATTAAGCAGGAAACAGTGGCTCCTTACATTTCGTTCTAAACTCGGTATGAATCTCGCCATTATGAGTGATTTTATAAAAATCTTACCATTTCCTTACTCTGCAACAAACAAGGCATCCTCATCTGTACTGCACGTCATGTCTCTATCTTATTATTGAAATGCTTTGATTCTACCTCCTGTTTTTGTTACAACTATTTATATAACTGGTTGAAATGGTAATGTTCGCACAGTTACTCTCAAGAATTCCGTATTAATATGTGCAGTTTAGAGACTTATTCTTGGAATTTTTACGTCTGGTTTTTCAGGAATTTAAAAGATACTCGATGATCTCGAGAACGAATAACAGTTCAAGATTATGTACTGCTTCAATGTCGAGAAGAATTTTTTTCCTTTCTTTTCTATTTTTCTCTGTTTCATTAATTTTTTTTCTTGAATTTCGCAGAGAAATGCCGATCAGAATGTTTTCTCCATTTAAACGGGACAACATGTTACCTTCCCACTGTTTGTCTACATCCCACAAATATTTGCATTAATTTTTTTTTACCTGGCACCTGTCGAGAAATGTTTCTTTATAGGAGCTCCCTGTATGGGTAATCTTACTGTTAATTTTGAAAATGTTTTCTTGTTCCCTTTCTGGCAACTGTACATTATTATTTTCTAAAGACTACAGACTTTGCAGCGCGTGTACTTAAGTATTTTGTTTGTTTTACGCCCCTTCGAGAATTTTTCATTTCCCGGTAGAGGTCTACAATTTTCGTTTTCAAATAACTTTTAGTTTATATTTGCGGCCATTTAAAACTCTTTTGCTCTTTCATGGGCAACGTAATTGTCTCTACATATTTCACCTACTTTATAATTCTATTACACGATAAGATAAGGTGTCCTCACATCTTAGTTCAACCGCGGAAAAATGGCACCGTTAAAGTTTATGCATGTACACGAAGTTGTTCTTTGTTTTCTTTTGTTTGCTTTCTCTTGTTGTTCCGCTTCACATGCCAATGAAGATTCAAACGTGCAGTTTCAAATTACCATAATGCAAAAAACTTTGACCATTCTTCAAGAAACGGTTGAACGTCAAAACATCCGCATCAGTAAACTTGAGAATGACAATAGAAGACAGGAGGACAATATCAGAAAACTGTTGATGGTGATTCAGAACTGTGGTATTGAGGAAAACAATGACGTAAAATCGGTGAACGAGTCGACACCTACATCGATAACTGAAAACCATCAAAATCCGCAAATAAGAGGACCAGAAAGAAATTCCATGATCAGTAAATATTCATTACTTTTGTTTTATGGAATCTAGATCTGTGTTACACGTACTTATTATTTAAGAATCGACCTGCATGGATTTTTAAAAAAAAACCAGTTGCCATGTTTTGATCAACTCAATCCACACTTTTTGATGCATCTAGACGGGTATACTTTATGAAGGGGAAGAGTTGTAAACTCTGTTACATGTAGAATAGATGAAACGTTTAAGAATCGCTTTGGAAAGCGAATTATCTATCTTTTCTATTTCAGTAGAAATGAATATTGATAATACATGTAATAATAATAATAGACCTAGAAAGATTGCATAAAAATTTATTTGGTTTCAACTGACAAAACAAAGAGAATGCAAGTATAGTCTTTGTTGATAAAAATTTTAATTTTATTTCATATTAGGTAATCCAACCTAAACTCAAAGTCCCCTTTCAAAAAAAATTCATCGTTACCTTACAGATGTAGATACATTTAACATCCCAATTAATGGGAATGACTTTGATTCACCGTATCTACACTGGATTCAAAAACTTTGTAAATATCTGTACAAGCAAAGACTTTTCCAGTATATGTTCAGGCATTTTTTGAAATAAGAAAATTGTACTACATGAAAATCAAATGTTCAAGCTAATGCTGTTCTTCAAACATCTTTTTTTTATTTTGCTTTTAGAACGCCTTCTTACACAAGCCTCAAGTTCACCTCCCTCATCGCAGGATCATGTTGCTTTTTACGCCAGGATGTCCATTACGGAAAAAGTTCCCAGTGGACACCATATCCTTGTCTTCGATAACGTGGTCACAAATTTTGGGAATGGATACAATGGGGTTGACGGTATCTTTACTGCCCCAAAAGATGGCGTTTACGTTTTTATTTGGGTTATAAGATTACATGAAGCTCAACATTCTACGCAGCTCATGATCAACAATGTTGAGTATGGATCAACTCACCTACGCGCTATGAATAATGATGATGGATCTGTGAGCGGAAACGTTGTTGCGCATGTCAACAAAGGGGATGTTGTGTTCGTCCGTGTGTATCCTTATAATGGATACACTGGTAGCGGCGATATCCTCAGCAATATACATGGAAAACCGTCGTTTTCCGGGTGGTTTCTCCAATAGACTCTGACTGATTTTTAAACATATCATAAAAATACAATTATTAAGCCTTCGTTCTCAAGTTTTGATCGAGTTAAGGTCACATTTAAAACTTGTTAAAATACTATGATATATTTTAGCTCATCCGAGCTGAAGATCTAAGTGCTCTTTTTTTGTCCGTTCAATGTCGTTGGCATCAGCATTCTTGTTTTTGCCAATTTTTTTATTTTTTTCCAAAATCAATGGTCAAAACATCAACCATACTTTGCTACAAGTATTCTTGTATGACGGAAATTGAAGTTTATTCAAATGAAAATCAATGCCCCAAGGGGAGATTGTTAAGAATTAATGTAAACCGGGTTGGGTCGTTAAAAACTATGTGGTTGTGAAACACTTATGCTACATTATAGCAACTTATAGCGAGGGTTGAAGTTTTCAAATGCCAGTCAATCTACAAGGTAAAGGTCAAAAGGTAAAAATAAATGGTATCCAAAGGAGGGTCTTATCACATAAAACTGTGAAATATAAAATCCATAGTACTTAATGTTAAAAAGTTATGGCTAAGGTTAAAGGTTTTTCAAACTTCAAGGTTAATAGTTGAAAAAATCATTCCCTTTGAAAGGTCTCGTCACAATGAATACACATGTTAAATATGAAAGCCCTCGCAACAATGATGTAAAAGTTTGGAATTTTTTTTATAAAAGTGGGTCAAACTCAAAGGTCAAGAGGTCAAATTTGGCGGTATCAAACGAAAGGTCTTGTCACAAGGAATATACATCTTAGATATCAAAGCCATAGTCTCACCCACTAAAAAGTTATTGGCAAGGTTAAAGTTTTTGCAAACAGACAGACGAACGGACGGGGGAAAACTATTTACTTTCGAATCCTCTGTTGGGGGGGGGGGGGGGGGGGGGGGGGGGGGGGGGGGGGGGTCGGTCACGGTAGCCTAGTGGTAGAGAGTTTCCTTCGAGATCGGGAGGCCCGGGTTCAATTCTCGTTCGCGTCAAACCTCAGACGTTAACATAGGTAGTGACTGTTCCTTCGCCAAGCGCAAGCGCTCGGTATTAGAAGTGAAAGTCACAGGTCCTGAGTGCCGAATATAGGTCTAAATTTGAAGCCCTTCACCAGCACACAGTTACGTCTCTGTATGAGTGAAGAATTATCGAATGGGGCGTTAAACAATATACAATCAATCAATCAATCGGTCACAGGGCATAAAAATTAAAAACCGCTGGGCCAGAAAAGATGAATCTATGCAAAGCTACTGCCTGGGTATATTTTTGCGCATATAAACAAAGGTTAGCAAGAGTTGAACGTGATTAGTGACAATGCATTCCTTGTGACATTACCTTTTTGAATATGAAATTGTTTTATTTGACCTCATGACTGAATAAATATGTCTGACCTTGATCTTTGAGTCTGAACTAATTTTAAATAAAACTTTAACCATAGTTATAATATTTGAGTGATATATCAATTATGATTGGCATTTTTATAGCTTACAGTGTATGCTGATGGTAAAAAAGTTGCTCAACTTTGAAGACTAATCAAAAACAAATATTGATAATGCATGAGTCAGATTTTTTTTTTTTTATTTTATATAAAATATAAAAAAAATAATAAATAAATACATGTATATCAAAGATTTCAAGTTGAAAAATAAACAGAGAACACATCGGCAGTTCTTGGAGGTAAAATTATACTGTCCCTCTTATATATCAATATTACACTAATATACAATTATTGCTTTCTTTTTTAATAACATGAACCAAAACTAGAGGTACTGTAAGCAATGAGCTCACTAAATGATACTCGCACCTCCCACATGAATATAATGGCAGTGTCTATGTTTTGCTATGGAAAACCCAAAATATGTGTCGGATCAAAGAGTAACATAAGAGGTGCACAATGGCAATTTGTAACAAAGATTCTACGAAAGTTTCATCAAATTTCATTCAGTGGTATGAGAGGAGTTTCGGATAAGAGATGGGTACCCCAAAGCGTAACAGACAGACGTACAGCTAGACGGACAGACATAACGATTACTATATATCCTCCCGCTTTTCAAGCAGGGGGTATAATAAATACAATTGGATATATCTGAAAGTGCATAAAGAATCGTTCACCCAATATTTGATTGGTCAAAAGACGAAGCTTAGATGACTTCGTCACGACAAAGACGGTTCACAGTCAAATCTGTTTCCATTTCTTCAGTAAACTTCAGGAATATTAGTGTTGTTCTTCCCACACATATTTTCAATGTTTTTGGATTTTGCGACACTGTTTGCGTCGTACTCAGTCAATACAAAAGGCCAGTGACATTCTTTTTATAGCGGTTGTAAATTTGTTCTCAGATATGATTGATATATTCAATGTTTCTTTATTTAGATTCAGATACATGGTTTTTCGTTGCTTTTAATGAATTGTTCATGATGATGCTTGTGAGTGTTGTAAAACAACTTTATTTCCCGCAGTTGTCAATTTGTTTTTCGGTTCTTTCACTGAATGATTCTTAAACTCTTCCAATGTCTTCAGAATGTCATCACTTTTTTGCATGCAGAGAATTTTAGTCTTATCATTTGCTCTGTCCGCTAACCACAACCTATCGTTGCAATCAATGCACATAGCCGTGGGACTATTCAGGTATTCTGGTTCAATATGGCAGATGTATTGTCCATCGTGGTTGATGACATGAATGTTTGCTGTTATCTGAGAAACGTCTAGTAAAAGAAGAAAGCCTTCACTATCAGCACAAACATTTTGTGGGTTAAACTTGTGGCTCGATAGATCTCTTTCGTATGTAAACCTAAATTTTCCCCATTTATCAACTACGATTAAAAGTTTCTTTGCTGTATCCGTTACACACAAATCTCCATTTTTATTATTTTCTGCAATGAATCTTGGATCCTCAAAGAGAGACTGATTTTCATGGAATTCAATGCTTTTCACCTTCCTGAAAGACTTTATGAGATTATCAGGTACTTCGAAAGTAGAAACCTTTGCGCGTCTTTCTTTATTTTTTTCAGGATATGAACGAAGGCAAACGTGCATTTTTTCTTGCGTAATTGTAATTCCTCTGGAATACCATTTTCCTGTAGACATTATAGTCCTTACTTCATCCGTGGACTCGGAAGTGGATATTTCAATCGTTTTATTTTCGGGGTTACCATAAATAACTCCTCCGGTACAATATGCAGAAAACAGGGGTTTCTTACATTTTGTCCCAAACTCGGTCTGAATCTCGCCATCATGATCGATTTTTGAAATTTTACCTCTTCCTTGCTCTGTAACAAACAAGGTATTTCCATCTTTACTGCAAGTCATGTCTTGTATCTTATTATTGAAATGCTTTGATTCTACCTCGTGTACGTCAAAACTATTCATATTACTGGTTGACACAGTTATGTTCGCAAAGTTACTCAAGAATTCCGTGTTAATATCTGAAGTGGAGAGACTTATTCTGGGTATTTTCAAGTCTGGTTTTTCAGGGAGACACTCGATGTCCTCGGGTTCAGGTAACAGTTCAGGATTATGTAATGCTTCAATGTCGAGAAGAATTTCTCTTTTCTCTTCTATTTTTCTTTCTATGTCATTACATTTTTCTCTTGTTTTTGTAAGAGAATTTTTAATCGGCTTTTCAGAACTCCGTTTTGCTTTATTTAGACGAGACAACATTTCACTTTTCCACTGTTTCACTACATCCCATAGCTTATCTGCAAAATTATAAATTTCACTTTTTACTATCTTATGATTGCGCTCCAAATTGTCCATACAATAGTGAAAATAATGGCAGTTCTCCTCTAATTGATGTAGTAACAAGAATAGATATGGGTTACCCCATATCCAAAGATATTCGACTTTTAGATTTAATATGTTTATCAGTGTTTATAATGACGTTAATAAAAAAAAAACTGCAATGTCTAATTATGATTATTCTTTATTGCATATTACACCCATATGGGTCAAGCAATACAAAAAACCAAAAAAAATCAATGAGAACAATGAATTATATATACAATATCCATATAGAAATTTATTCCCTAAATGTTACACCGATGTGGACCTTTTAGTTCTCAATTCTAATGATTGTTTTATAAAAGTGCAAACAGCCGGTATAACTTCAAGTTTTGGACTTAGTATATAATCAAGTTTCTGAGTAGGTGATTTGAGGTAGAATGAAGAACAATTATCTAACATAACTTTTATAAGTATATTCCTTGCTTGTATATTCAAGCTACACTGTAGAAAAAAATGTGATTCATCATCAATTGTATTACATGAAGAACATAATCTTTGTTCTCGAGGTATTTTCTTATGTCTACCAGTTTCTATCATTAGGCAGTGGTCACTTGTTCGAAATTTAGTTAGCATTTGTCTATTCCTAAAACTATTTTCAAGCGTAAGATACTCTTCCATATCGACACTGTGTTTTATTTTACTGTACAAGTATAGTTTTGAATTTTCTGTAAATTTAGATATTTTTTCCATAGTTTTCTCTTTATAATTATCTAGTACAATTTTCTTCAACTTCTTGCTAACTGAATTTCTAATTTTGTCAAATTTTTCATCTTTTTTGTTGTAGTCATTGCTATTTAAATTATTTTCTTCAAATATAGACATTGCAAGGGTATGCCAGGAGTAAAATCCTTCTTCATGCATAGATATATTAAAATTATATGATTCTTTAATCAAGGGGTTTACATTTTGAGAGTTTAGCCGTACAAAGTACATCATGACTTGAGTTTTAATAAAAGAAGAAACTGGAAGTCTGCCTAGTTCACACAAAGTTGAAATATTGCATGCTGTCTTATTGAGTCCTAGAACTGTTTTACAATATCTAGTATGTACTTTTTCATAAACTGATTTTTCTTGTAAAGCGAGTGTATCCCATGAACTGTTATTCTTTATAGCTCGGAGCATTGCTCTGTATGAAGGAAGATAATCATCCATAAACCATATTTCACTATTAAAGCATAAAATAGGACGAACAAGAGTGTCAAATAATTTACAAGACAAATTTACAGGTAGTTGTATAAAGTTGTTGAAAATTTTTCTTAAGGAGAATATTACTTTTAAGCCCTTCTTAGACAGTTCTTGTATTCCTTTGTGTAAACTTCCTTTATGGTCAATTATTGTTCCCAGAAAATTATATTCTTTTACTTCTTCAAGAGGGTGATTATCATAATATAAAACAGGGGTTGGTTTATGTACTTTTTGAAAAGTTAAAACTTGTGTTTTTGTAGTATTCACAGATAATTGCCAATTTAAGCAATAATTGTGCAGTTTGTTCAGTGTATTCTGTAAACCACTATGAGTCTCTGAAAGCAGAACAAGGTCATCACACTCATCTGCAAAGCTTAAACTAGATACATGTGTGTGTTTAAGTATGAGTGGATCACATGACTGATCAAAAGTGTCATGTAGGTCATTTATAAAACAGTTAAATAAAGTTGGACTTAGACTGTCCCCTTGTTTTACCCCTCTATCTAGTTTGAAATAATTGGAATGACTGTTTTTGAATTTAACAGCTGATTCACATGAACTGTACATACTTTGAATAACATTAAAGAATTTTTGACCAATTTGATTGTACATTAATTTGTATAAAAGGCCCTTATGCCAAACTGTGTCAAATGCTTTGCGCAGATCTACAAAGCATGCATATATTTTTGTCTTATTTCGAACGATATATTTCATTATTAAAGTTTTAAGTACAAAAAGACTGTCTGTTGTTCTGTGTTCTGTTCTAAATCCAAATTGCTGTTTTGCGAATAATTTATCATAATGTAGCATTAATCTTTTATTAAGTGTAGCACTAAAAAGTTTTGCTATTGAGTTCTGCGGTGAAATACCTTTATAATTATTTAGTTCATTTTTATCTCCAGACTTGTACATGAGAATAATGAATGATTTTCTCCTTGCAGATGGGTATTCTCCAGTATTCAATATTAAGTTAAATAGTTTAACTATAGATTTACAAGTAACCACTGAGCTATGTTTTAATATTTCATTTGGAATAAGATCTGGCCCTGCACTTTTATTAGTTTTAAGCTTATAAATTAATTTCTTAACTTCATTGATAGTAAATGGTTGGTCAGTAATTAGATTTTCTTCTAAAAAAGTTTTATACTGAGTTACGTGATCTTCAATCCTTCCCTGAAAATCTTTATTATTGTTTTTACCTAAACCTTGTGTCTTGCAATGGTTTATAACTTTATGAACATTTACTAGTATATCTGCTGTATTATTTAAGCTTTTATCTCTTTTAAAAGAATTAAGAACTTCCCAGTATTGTTTGGGGTTTGTTTCTTTCCAATTCAATAATTTATCATATAATTCTTTTTCAAAAAAATGCTTTTTTTGTTTTACCATTTTTTTCATTTTTTTGCAGTGAGTAAAATAATCACATCTAATTTTCTTATTAAAGGGTTCATTTTTCATCTTAGTTCCTAACATTAGCACAGTTTTTTTCAAATCCCTAAGCTGATTGTCAAACCATGGGTTTTTTTCTTTGCCTTTTTTTCCCTACAGTTGATGACTTTACATGATTTCATTGCCAAGTCTTGTAAAATTGAATTGAGTGCTTCTGTAGCTTTATCTATACCTTGTGTATTTTGCTCATAATTTGTATTTTCATAGGATAAAATTTGTTCTAATACTTTTGGATCAGAAAGAGCATCTAATAATTTAGATTTTGAAATATTTTCCCATTTATAAGAGCATTTCAAAATATTAGACTGCAAAGCTCTTGAGGTAGAAATAATTTCACTATTAGACTTATTACATTGAATATATACAGATATTTGTGCATGATCTGACAAATATGTGGGATTAGATACTTGAAAAAAATTTATATTATTAAAAAGGTCCACATCGAACTGGTGTAAATTTCGTGAGGTCACCCAGTCTCCTAACAAACAGTACACATAGGCCTACATGTACCTGTGTCCGCAAGACCAACATTAGCCTTGATCTACACATGTGCGATGGAGCTGTCAAACGCATCCAGCGAGCTCGGAGAAACACGTTTTGTTTTGCCGAGAAGTTACGATGGCAGACAAAACTTTTCTTTTCTTAATTAGATCATATGAATACGAATTCTGATTAATAAAAATTATACAATCCCTGATGAACTATATATAGTTTGTTCTAACATTTGCATCTGCAACAACTTGTGTTTAAAATGGCCGGGTTAGGAAAATCAGGACCGGATCGGAAAATTCTAAACTGAAAACCTTTTTTGTTTTGAAAATTACTGAAATATACTAATGTATTCGTCGCAGAAATTACTTACATTATTCAAGTTCTATATAAAATGGTATGCTGAACTTCAACACGAACCCAAATCTCCGACCCAGTTCTCGTTTTGCTACACATTTTATACCCTACAGTTTACAAAGTGTACACACGAGCAGAATCCAGCCAGGGATTGAAAATTCCGTCATTTAATAATACACACACACAGAATGATTAATTTTTTCTTTAAGAGGAAATTGTATGATAATTAACGGACTATAAACATGTACTTAATACAATTGTTGATATAGTATTATCAATTCATCGGTGAAAAAATATGAATCGAAGAATGACCTAAATATTCTCTGTTATCAAACATGTAAAAAAAAAAAAGGCTGAGGAGGGAGCGAGCGTAGGAATATTGATATCTTTTATTTGCATTTCGGGGGGAAAGTGACCTTCTAATAATATTTTGACGTTATTTTTTTATTTCTTTAACGTATGACATACACAACTTTACTCTTATCATGAACAATAATGTTGTATCTACTTATCATGATGGAACTATTTTGGTCGGACCAATTTGTGTGAGCCGCCGCTGAATACAGTAATATATCTTGCATATAAATAGTATGCATTGATCGAATATATTAAAAAAGTAAGATCTTCACGTGATTTGAGAATTTGATTTATTTTTATCTTCAGAAGTTCAATTATTTGTAAAGTCTTATGGGATCTACATCTACGCCATTCACATTTCTTACACACAGATTTGTTGCATTTTTTACAGTAGGCTGTACTTGGAATGTCTGTGTGAATTTCACATGTCCGTCTTTGAACAATGCCTTGGTTCTTGTCCCGGTAAAATACAACATTGTGGCCTTTGTCAGTCTTTGCACTTCGAGTAAGATGGGGCAACTTGCATTCTTCGCATAAATTATCCTCACAGTAGGTACAGTAATAACTAAGCGACTCCTTAAAACAGCAACTGCACTTTTTTATTCTGCATGATTCCAATTCTTTGCTTGAGAGCCTGAGAAAAATCGTTGAAATTGTACAGCATACATTTTGATAATTTGCTTAATCCAAAATGATAAAACATATGTAGTAGGGATGTCAACGAATATTCGAGTACTCGACTATCGTTTGATCATACCGACTATCGACTAAAATTTCTTTAGTCGGTTATTCATTAAAAATGTGTTTCATCAATGTAATTTTGAATTCTGCAGTGTAACATCAAACATGATGTATCATATGCCGAATCAGTCAAACATACATGTATACACAGTCTTTAAATGAATCTTTCCTAAAGTAAGTTCTTCGCAAAAAATGACCAAAAAAATAAAAAACGGATTGGAAAAGAAAATCAAACATGTTTGTTAATGATTGTCTACCTCTTACTATTTTAAATGGAGAGGGCAATTGTTTAGTTTTGTAAATTCAAACTAAGATCTGACGTGATACAACTATTCAGAAAAAGTATTAATTAAAAAACTATTACAAAATCGTAAATACATATAAATTGGGGTCAGTTATGAGAGTGATTAAACCGTGTTTTCTTTTTCTGATATTAATTTTTTCATAAAATTATTGATTGTTTGCACAAAATTTCATTAAATCTTATCCCAAGCTCTCGCTATGTCTTTGTTTTATGACATGCGCATGCGTGAGCTGAATGAGAGTCATGATTCTTCGAGCTCTGAATATAAGATATTTTCAGTTTAAAAGTAACAAACTTTGGGGGATTTACCGAATGATTTCAACTGCGTGTTATGAGGCCTAAAACATCTGGAAGTGGATCCAGTGGTTCTAATGGAAATAAATCTAAGAAAGGGAAGAAAAGAAAAGAAGGCCCAGATTTGAGCAGTGAAGCGCAACAAAGAAAAGTAAGTGTTATGAGTACTTCTCAAGACAATGTAGACACACAAAGAATCTCGCAACCGTTATTCTCAACTCCAATAAACAATCAACAGAGTATGCAATAACAATCAAAATAGTACATACCAAATACCACAAATGTCTCAATTGCCTGTAATGAATTACAGTTTCTCACCTGTAGCGCCTGTTCATCCTGTACAACAGGTACAACAATATCAGGGTGGATTACAGCCAATTGATTATGGTAATAAAATAGACAATTTGGCCAAAACATTGGACAAAGTTTGCCAAAAATTGGATAAACTTGATCAAATTGAATCTAGAATCAGCAAATTTGAAGCAACAATGAATACTGTCACAACTGACGTGCTTGAATTGAAAACAAAAATGTCAGACATTGAAAAAAACATTATATTCACTAGTGAAAAGTTAGATGAGAATGAAGAAACATCAAAAGAGATAGTAGTAGAAATGAAGAGATCCAAAAAAATACATGAGAATTTAGAAAAAGAGAGTGAGGCACTTAGAGAACAAATGACAATTATGACAAAAAAAATGTTAGATCTAAAAGACCAGCAAAATGAATTACAAGCAAGGTCTATGCGTGACAACCTTATATTTGTGGGAATTCATGAACCAAAAGATGAAACATCAGAACAATGTGAGCAGGCACTAAAAGCGTTCATGTCTGAAAAACTCGTAATAACGGATGAAATTCCATTTCATCGAGTACATCGTATGGGCCGGAAGCAAGAGGCAAAATCTCGGGCAGTTGTGGCAAAATTTGTAAACTTTAAGGATCGTGAAAAGGTCCGAAAAACTGCAATCACGGTGATCACCGATCTACGGGAACGAGGCGATCAAGGCAACGCAGATTTCAGTGTATTCGAGCAATTTCCCAAGGAAATAAACGATAACCGGAAAATATTATACCCGCATTACAAAGAAGCTAAACGACAGGGCATCAAAGCGCAACTGGTTATGGATAAACTCTATATCAACGGCGAGCGATTCATGGCGACAGATTTCGGACAGGAAAACCCATATAACGCACCAGCGGCACCTCACAACGTAGATCCGCGCCTAACTCCAATGGCCCGTGAATTTCGTCCATTCAACAGACGCGGCTCAGTAAGTCAAAGGTAGGATAACCTAGGAGGAAATCTACCACGTGACAATTTAGTGGACAGTGATCCAACCGACTCTCTCGATTCATCCACTGGAACTGATTGCAAACTTAAAATCTTAGGATTAAATGTTTGTGGTTTAAGTAGACGCATAAATTATCCAGAATTTTCAACATTTATCTCTTCCTTTGATATATTGTGTTTTACAGAGACAAAAACTGATGATACTACACCGATTGATCACAATTATTTTTTGTTTGATGCTAAAAATAGGCACGGATTTTCAAACAGACGTTCTGGTGGTATTGTAATTGGATACAAAAAATCTATCAAAGATTATGTAACTATCGTTCACACAGATTGTAAATTTGTTCACTGGTTAAGATTAAAATCTTCTTTAATTAATTTAGATAAAGACTTGATTTTAGGTGTTGTTTATATACCACCAGAAAGTTCTATATATAGTTCAAGGGAAGCTTTTGAAGAAATTGAACTTGAATTTTTGAATTTACAAAGTGAATTTAGCCATATATGCCTAACTGGAGATTTTAATGCAAGAACTTCTGATAGAGATGATTTTATTGAATCAGATGACATATCAAATCAAGAATTTGAGTTAGATGATCCCAGTTTAGACTGTCTCTCAAATGTATTTGAATTACAAAAGATAAATATACCAAGGAAACGAAAATCATTAGATAAAACAAAGAATAATTTTGGAAACAATTTATTAAATTTTTGTAAAAATAACAATATGTATTTATTGAATGGAAGATTAGAAGAGGGTAAATTTACTACAACAAAATCAAGTGTGGTCGATTATTGTATATGTAGTGTTGAATTTTTGAAACATGTGCAAAATTTTTCTGTACTAGAATTCAATAGGTTATATTCTGATATCCATATGCCACTACTTTGTGAAATAAGTGTGAACTCATATATCTCAAATGATAACTACCAAACTAAAGAAGAAAAGTAAGAAAAATAAAAATAATTTTTCGTGTCAGAAGATAAAACCATGGGATAATGAAAAAACAGAAGAATTTTGTCAAAATATTGATTTAAATGTTCTAAGAAAATTAAAATATGACTTGAGCAATATTGATATCAATGATTTAAATAAAAACCAGGTTAATGAAATCTTTTCAGACACTGCAGGTCTACTGCTTGACTCGGCACGCACAACTTTTGGAACATTTAATGCTCACCAAACTCACAATAAACTACCACAGAAAAGAAAAGAATGGTTTGATAAAGAATGCAAAATAGCACAAAAAAAATATAGGAAATCAAAACGAATGTTTAGGAAATATCGTTCAAGCATCTTAAAAGAAGAAGTACGTATCAATGAACGTAAATATAAAAATACTATGGATAAAAGTATGAAAAAACATAGAAATTTAATTATGAAAAAAATTAGAAAACTGAGAAGTAACGATCCAAAAAGTTATTGGAAAATAATTAATAAAAGGCCGAACAACAAAAAATGTGATATTAATATTGATGAATTTTACAATTACTTTAAAAACGTCAATAATGGCGATGTAAATAATGACGAACCACTATCAAATGAGATTAGAAATACATATACTAATGAAGAACTAGACTCAGTGATAACTGAAGATGAGATAAAACACGCAATTGAAAATATTAAAAATAACAAAAGTTCTGGAAGTGATGAAATTTATAATGAATACATAAAATCCTCTGCTAGTATTATGTTACCGGTATATGTTATGTTATTTAATATTGTTTTTAACTCAGCAATTTTACCTGAAGCTTGGATTGTTGGTGATATATTGCCTATTTATAAAAATAAGGGGAACGACAATGACCCTGAAAACTATAGACCTATAACTTTATTAAGTTGCATGGGTAAATTATTCACATCCATCTTAGCTAAACGATTAAATAATTATGCTGAGCAATATGATATACTAAATGAAAATCAAGGGGGTTTCAGATCAAATTATTCTACAATAGATAACATTTTTACTTTACAATCGCTAATCGAATTATCCTTTTTATTGAAAAAGAAACTATATTGTGCATTTATAGATTTTAAGGCTGCTTTTGACAATGTATGGAGAATAGGACTATGGCAAAAACTCATTCAAAATAATATTACCGGAAAATGTTTTGAAGTTATAGTGAAAATGTACTCTGAAAGTAAATCCAGAATAGCTGTTAATGATATGGTTACTGAATATTTTCCATGCAAAATAGGGGTACGACAAGGGGAAAACTTATCGCCCTTTTTATTTGCTTTATTCCTGAATGATGTAGAATCTTTTTTAATTGCACATAACAATATTGGTGTCTCAACAATATCAAATGAGATTGAAAAAGAACTTGGTGTCTTGTTAAAAATGCTGATTATTTTGTATGCAGATGATACAGTTTTACTATCGGAATCACCCGAAGATTTACAGAATCAGTTGCACAGTTTTTTATTGTATTGTGAAAAATGGAAGCTAGAAGTTAATATAGAAAAAACAAAAATAATGATTTTTTCAAAGGGACGTATACCGCATAAAGTTTTTTATTACAATAACAAAGAAATTGAAATTGTTAAACATTTCAAATATCTAGGAATTATATTCTCAACAACAGGCTCATTTATTAAGACAAAACAATATGCTACTGAAAGAGCAACGAAAGCTATGTATGGTATTTTGAAAAAGGGTAACCAATTACATCTTTCTCTTTATGACCAATTGTATTTGTTCGACAAGATTGTAATTCCAATTTTATTGTATGGTTGTGAAGTGTGGGGTTATGGTAATGTTGAAATGATAGAAAGAGTACATTTAAAATTTTGTAAAATGCTTTTTCATTTAAAACCAAGTACTCCAAATTTTATGATCTATGGTGAATTAGGTAGAGTACCTTTAAGTATACATATCAAAACAAGAATTATTGCATATTGGTCAAAAATTTTATATGGAAAACAATCAAAATATTGTTTTTTAATGTATAAATTACTTCGTGCAAAATTTGATAATGGACATGAATCTAAATGGTTAAAGAATTTGAAATCAATTTTAGACAATTGTGGATATAGTAATATTTGGAACCAGAATCAATTATTTAATAGAAATTGGCTTATTAAAAGTTTGAAACAAAAATTACTAGATCAGTTTCAACAAAATTGGAATTCAACCTGTAAAGATTCTTCAAAAGGTGTGACATATAATCTATTTACAAATTTACACTTTGGATGTCAATTTTATGTAGATAGCAGGTTAAATAATTATAAGAAACAAATTTTAGCTAGATTTAGAACAGCAAACCATAAATTACCCATTGAAACAGGAAGATGGGAAGGTATTGAAAGAATTAATAGAATATGTCTTTTATGTAAAAATGATCTTGGTGATGAATTCCACTATATTTATACCCCCCGCTTGAAAAGCGGGAGGGTATATAGTAATCGTTAATTCCGTCCGTCCGTCCGTCCGTCCGTCTGTACGTCCGTCCGTCCGTGTTTACGAGAGTGCATTTATTGGGTATTTTTCATGCCAAGATTGTACTTATTGGGTACTTTTTGCTTATTGGGTATACCCAATAAGAAGTGTCGCTGAATATGCTTAAAACACCCTAATTGGGTATTTGCAGGTTAGTACCCAACAAAACTTGGACACGAAGATTTGTCCAAAAAAGTGTCCAAAAAGTTGCTTTCACGGACGCACCGTGTTTTGTTGTTTTAGTTTTACATTCGGAACTCTAAATTATCGAGAGTTCCGAAAATCAACTTCCGTTGATCCTGATCATAACAACGTTTGTTTTCATGGAAAAAAAATATGGCGACTAAGAAACACTTAATGTCAACAAGATTTTCTGATTGACAAGAGGAAAGGTAAGTTTATTCGATTAATATTTATCTATTGCTGGGTTCTTGTTTAAGGAAAATAGATTTTATTGTAATTTTGAAAACAATTGTGCACAAAATTAAAATAGATATATCGGAACAATTAATCCTAAGTTGCACTTGTTTGTATTTTGAATTTTCTCTGTCTTTTTAACTCTCTCGAGGGCGAGAAGTATTTAGTAAATGATCGTTTATTGTTAGATAATCTTTAATAAATCGAAAGTGTTTATTATTTAGTTTTATATCATAGCCAACTAAGTATGGTCTGACAATGTATATTGGAAAGGGAAATGAAAATTTTAACAATCGTGTGATCATAAATCAGCTGTATATTATCGGTTCATGTAGACAGTATTACAATCGCAAAGTGAGCTGACATGATGATAAATGGGATAATTGACAACAACTAAATAATTGTATGTAAGTTTATCTCATCTGATATGTAACTTAAGAGATTCATTGTATTACTGAAAAACTTTCAGTCAAAACAGTGCTTCTTTCTGTCTTTGATTTTGACTGAGTGTCTGCTTTATTTTGATTTTTTTAAAATTATTGTTTTTGTCATTTGTTTTAATTAATTTAAAACAATACTGAAATTGATATAGGGCTACTATAACTATTTCACATGATGGGTGTGTAATTAGCATCGTGCTACACCCGGGGCTTCCATTTTTGAGGATGGGGCTAGTGGTTTATGCACTGAGGAATCCCCTTGGGCTATTAGGAATTTTAAAATACACATGTAATACATGAAAAGCACCACCGGTTTTTTCACTCCTTTTTGCTATTAAATTCCCTAATATGGAAATGTTCCAGACAGCATACTCATATTATCCATAAATCACAACTGCATCCATTTTGAAGTACTACAAGACTGATTTACTTAAAAACGATCTTTCGATTTCCTAATTTGAATTCCCCCCCTTTCCTTTGTTTAATATAGCAGTATTTGCTTGTACATATATATCTCACAGATATCTCATTATTAAATTATATACATTCACTCAATCAGCTCAATGATAAGTGTCATGCAATTATGTGGATTAGTACTTGATTTCCCTTATTGCACAGCGATGACTATTATTTAATAGCACAAAAAGCTAATGGGTTTACGTATGTGAATTTATATGATTAATGCTTACTTGTGATTTTAGGATAACTGGAGATAATGATTCCTTTTTTCCATTGATATTACAAATATATTTTCCTAAGTATTATGTTACAATAAATTGGTTTAGATTTTTTATATAAAAGTAATCAATAATTACAATGGAAATTAAAACCATAATCATGTTCATTGAGGATTTTAAATATGTAACAGGTCAAACAGGAACTTCAATTGTGACACACTCATCAGAAGATGACCCTCAGAAATAGGACAATTGTAAGTAATCAGTAAAATATGGTGTCCTTATAGGGCCATTTGCGTTAGTGCGACATCGCGTTCAAATAAACGAGACATCGCGCTAAAACACAACATGCCGTCGCGCTAACGCAACTTTGCACAACACGCCGTCGCGCTAACATAACTTTGCACAACGCGTCGTCGCGCTAACACAACTCTCCACAACGCGCCGTCACGTTTACGCACAACACGCCGTCGCGCTTACATAACTTTGCACAACACGCCGTCGCGCTATCGCAACTTTGCAAGTCTAGTAGGAAGTTGTGGTGTACGGAAATATAAGACTGCGCATGCTGATTGCAATTAATGTGTTCATCAATTTTAAAATGATACATTTTATGCATAATTTGGTTGATTTTTTAATTATATCATATTCTATACGTAAAATCATATAAAAAGTTATTTTATGGAAGTTTTCACCAGAAAAATGTAACAAAATAGATGGTGAAATATTTTATGACATCCCGATCCCGATTGAATTTCAAAAACCTTGTCTGTCGAAATAATAATCTTTATCTGAAGAATCACATACTTTTACAATTATTTTTCAATGTTTTACACATTATTTTTAATGAATTTTAATTATATTTATAATTCTGACCCATAATATACTCTGATCTAAAACATATTAATTAATTTCTTACTAGTTTTATCACAAAAACTATTATTGAGTCTTAAGAGATTAGAGTAAATGTTAAAATAAGCAAACAACTTGTTAAAATATATTTTTTTTTAATTTAATTTTGTTTTATCATGATATGTTAGTTATTTAAAATATAAAAAATTCATTTACAGACAATAAATAACTAAAAATCCTTAGAGTTCTCTCGCTGTTTAGTAGTACCTTGCGCAGTCTTATATTTCCGGACACGACTTCCTACTAGACTGTGAAACTTGCAAAGTTGCGTTAGCGCGACGGCGTGTTGTGCAAAGTTGTGTTAGCGCAACGGCGTGTTGTGCAAAGTTGTGTTAGCGCGACGGCGTGTTGTGCGTAAGCGTGACGGCGCGTTGTGTGTTAGCGCGACAGCGCGTTGTGTGTTAGCGCGACGGCGCGTTGTGCAGTTATGTTAGCGCGACGACGTGTTGTGCAAAGTTGCGTTAGCGCGACGGCGTGTTGTGTGTTAGCGCGATCTCTCGTTTATCTGAACGTAATGTCGCGCTAACGCAAATAGCCCTATCCGGACACCATAGTAAAATGAACAGGAATACTTCATGCCAACCATAAGATTTTTAGAGACAACTTGTACATACTACATAACTACTAGGCAACCAACCTTTAACTGCAGGAAAGCTTTTGGTATGTGCAATACAGCTACATAAAACCTCTTTAGTATTCATGTTAAGTTTGAGAAAGTACCTTAGTATTTTTTCTAGTGTTTGCCAACATTTTCATGCACACTGTTTGCTTGTTTGTACTATCATTTTATTTTAAATTCTTCAGATGCCTTTTACCTTTGCATGTTTAGAATCATTTGTTTTAAGGGCATCTGAGGGTTGGTTCCTGAACTTATTTAATTGTAGGGATAGCAACTCTTAACCGGTTAATCGATTAATCGGTCGGAACGATGCTAATCGGTTAGAAAATCCCTAATCGGTTAGTCGGAAAAAATAAAAATATATGTAAATTTGAAAACAATACCTGAAAATTCACTTTTTAGAAAGGAAACCGCTGCTTAAAGTTCATTTAGCGTTCTTATAATTTATTAAATTGTAGGTATTTATAGCTCTCCTGATTGAGATCACAGGATAATTGGTCAGTTTGTAAAGTGTTAATTGCTGTTTTAAAACATCATGTTTTTACCCCGACTTCCCTGCACGTAATTTTTTAATGATATTGAAAACATTATCATCTAGCACTTTTAATTAGTATGTCTATACGTTATCTATGAGTTATTTTATATTAAAAAAAACATTGCAAAAGTGAGAGTTCAGACATAGTTTTGATTATGGTGACAATGCAGAATAAACGTCTTTATATATGCGTTGGAAAATAATCCATGTTTGTTTTCTCAGGCAAGATTTATGGTTTTCTTTATTTCTTTTTGCAAATTGAATTAAAATTATATATTTTACTTTTATGCAAATAAAATATCCTGATCAATATAATGAACAGAATGTAACTCAATCTAATGTCTTCCTTAGACTTTTTGTGAAGAAATGTGAAAGTGTACATTTTGATACGACTAACCGGTTAATCGGTTGGAACGTCTTGCGGTTAACCGATTATCAATTCTATAATCGATTGCCATCCCTAATTAATTGTAAAGTAAATACTGGGGTACTATACGGCCATAGGTTATGTTAATACATGTATAACATTTTGTTCTGATAGAGGTGGCATACAGGAAAAGAAACAATACTAGATATCTTTTCAAAGGAATAAAACAGCTTCATCTTGTAGGTGTATTTTATTTAAGGATCACTACGTCATGTCTCATGTGCTGAAAGTTATTCATAATCTGTTTGACTGTAATTTTTCATATTTCCAACTTCTATCCAGCTTAGTCAATTTTAATTAAATTTTGTGCAAAGCATACCCCAGGAAGGGGGGATGGAGTGTCAAATGTGTCTCTGTCCCTGTCAATTTTATTTCAAAGCAGTTAGTAAGGTTTGGGTCAATTTTAAATCCTTTTTAGCAGAACCATTGGGCTAAAAACAATACTGATGTGAAATCTTTTATAAGTGTAGAGATGTTTTTGAAGATTATGTACCCCTAATGTACTGATAGTGTTACATTAGAAATTCTAAAAATTTGCAAGGAATAGGTGTAAAATCTTTTTAAAATCTCTTTCTTAACAATCAGAAACTAACATACTGTCTAATTAATATGCAACATCGTTTTGTGTGTTGAATGATGATTCCATTTGATAAAATTATGGCGGATGGGGGGTAAGATGAAGATGCAGTTAGACATAGAAGAAAAAAAAGAGTTGATAGAATTTAGTTTTTCTTCCATTTTATTTATCAATACATATTTCTGAATAAGAAATAAACTTCTACTTCTTGGTTGGGTTTGATCAACATAAAGGGTGAACTTGCTGTAGTCAAGAAAAACATGTTTTATACGGCAAAGAAATGCCTTTATCTAATTGCAGAATGAATAAAATGGACAGAGGCAGAACTGAAGGAGATGCATGAAACGAGGAATATTTCAAAGATCGCCTGAGCATAACCACTGCTACTGGATAAACATATGGCAATATAAAAGAGCAGGTCAATGGAGGTATCATACAGTATAGGCCATGGGAGACCCTGAAGAAGAAAGTATTGAACAGAAACAAAAATAAAACCATTTTGACATTTATTGAAATATAGGATCAAAGTCGTACATGCAAAATTTGGGCATGTAATGACTTTTCTCTAGCTCTAAGACTTATAACAGTAATGATTTGATTTAATATCTTTATCCCGATTTGTCGAAAAGATTTGGACATAGTGCATCAATTATTTTAAAGTTTTGATACAACGAATTCATTCATTGTACTTGTAACTGAGTTTTCTGGTGCGACACTGTTTTATCGGCTTCAAAACTAAGTTTGTGATTTCCAAACCAGATTAATGAGATCATGTAATATCTTTTAACATCAGTGACTATTTTAATAATCCATTCTTTTACATCTCAGAAGTATTTTTATTATTACAGGGAAAATATGCATTGTACATGTATCTGTAATAAACAGGATTATAGAAATTTTCCATATAATACAACACAATCTTAGCAACTGAAGGAAAATATTTTATCAAGGGTGTGATCTATTTATCAATATGGTTTTCAGCATCTTGCTCTACCTGTAATGACTTGCTCCAAGTTCCAATATTTAAATTTTGCAAACATGGTTATAAAATTCTTTAAAAGCCAAATAGTTTAGGCACAAAATGGTTATATATTTCCTATCATTTGTAAAGTGTACACTGAATGAGATGTGGAATGTTAGAATTAAAGTATTAAATATGTTTTGGACTTATGTATGCTTATGCAGATAAATTTGAATTCAACTAGGGAAGGTAAATGTCATACTTATTGGGTTTGCAATCTAATGCAAGACAAATTTGACAATTTTAATGAAGGGTATAAGTAACCCAAGAAGAATTGGACAGGTAAACATCACCTGTTGGGTTTTATTCTAATGTTGGGATGTAATATCCAAGAAGAGTTGAACCAATGTCCAATACCTATTGGGTTTTCTTTCTTATGAAAAAAAAAATTGAGTAACCCAAGAAGAATGTCCAATACCTTTTAGTTTATATACTATTGAAGGGATGAAGATATCCAAGAGGAATTGGACAGGTGTCCATTACATGTTGGGTAGTATTCTGATGAGGGGATTCTCAAGAAACCCAAGAATTAGACAAGTGTCCATTGCCTGTTGGGTGGGATGTAGATATCAAATAGGAGTTGGACGGATGTCCATTAGCTGTTGGATTGTATTCTGATGAAACAATTCAAGAAACCCAAGAAGAATTGGACAAGTGTCCATTACCTGTTGGGTGGTATGTAGATATCCAAGAGGATTTGGACAGGTGTCCATTACCTGCTGGGTTGTATTTTGATGATGCAATTCAAGAAACCCAAGAATTAGACAAGTGCCCATTACCTGTTGGGTGGGATGTAGATATCCAAGAGGAGTTGGACAGGTGTTCATTACCTGTTGGGTTGTATTTTGATGATGCAATTCAAGAAACCCAAGAATTAGACAAGTGTCCATTTCCTGTTGGGTGGGATGTAGATATCCAAGAGGAGTTGGACGGATGTCCATTACCTGTTGGATGGTATTCTGATGAAACAATTCAAGAAACCCAAGAAGAATTGGACAAGTGTCCATTACCTGTTGGGTGGTATTCTGGTGAAACAATTCAAGAAATCCAAGAATTAGACAAGTGTCCATTGCCTGTTGGGTGGGATGTAGATATCCAATAGGAGTTGGACGAATGTCCATTACCTGTTGGGTTGTATTCTGGTGAAACAATTCAAGAAACCCAAGAAGAATTGGACAAGTGTCCATTACCTGTTGCGTGGGATGTAGATATCCAAGAGGAGTTGGACAGATGTCCATTACTTATTGGGTGGTATTCTGATGAAGCAATTCAAGAAACCCAAGAAGAATTGCACAAGTGTCCATTACCTGTTGGGTGGGATGTAGATATCCAAGAGGAGTTGGACAGGTGTTCATTACCTGTTGGGTTGTATTTTGATGAGGAGATTCAAGAAACCCAAATAGAATGGACAATATAAACATGTTCAATTAGTCTTGGGTAGTTTAATCGCTTCGTCAAAATACAACCCAACAGGTATTGGACAGCTGTCCAATGCCTGTTGGATACCTTCATTCTGTCCAACATGTAATGCCCTATTATGGGCATTTGCTTATTATTAATTGGTCATGACTCAAAAACGTTTCTCCCTAAATACTTAATTTTGTTATTCAAGAAAGGTTGAACAGAGTCTGAGATGTGTTTTCACAATTCAGTTTGTTTGCACTTAGGTATTCATATATTTTAATATTAGATATTTTAAAATATACAGGTGTATATCCTTATTGCTGAGAACAAATTAGTTAGGTGTTACAATAAAAAAGCTATATCACAGAAATTGACAAATATATGTGTTCAAAACCAAAGGTTTTCAGTCTTGTCTGATATTACCAGCAAATATTAAATATATAATAAATTTGAAATGAATAAAAAACAATAAGAAAAAAACCCAACAAAATACGGACACGAAGATTAATATCCAATAAGATTTGAACAGTAACTACCCAAATAATGCTCTCTCGTGTGTACACTTTTTTTGTATCCAATAAGCAGTATCCAATAGGACTTGGACTTGATGTACCCAATATATAACCAAATGTGTGTCCGTCCGTCTGTCCGTCCGTCCGTCTGTTACGCTTTGGGGTACCCATCTCTTATCCGTAACTCCTCTCATACCACTGAATGGAATTTGATGAAACTTTCACAGAATCTTTATTACATATTGCCATTGTGCACCTCCTATTTTACTTTTTGATCCGACACATATTTTGGGTTTCCCGGCCACAGTAAAACATGGACTTTTTCACCAGTTATAACCATAGGGGAGGCGGGGGGTATCATTTAGTGAGCTCATCGCTCACAGTACCTCTAGTTTATGTTGTGAAAAATTAAAAGATGAAAGAAAATTGTACATTCCGAAATATTATTTTACAAGACCAAATATTATCAAATTTAATGAATTGTTTTCTTCAAAAAATGTTGGACTATTGAGTAAACTCTGTTCTTTTATTAAAATTTTAAACGAGAGAGTCAAACCTCCAGGTTAACATCAATGTAAACATATATGGAAATACTTGATTATAAGCACACTTTGTATATATGTTATATGTTATGCTCACGCATGTATGTATATATGTTATGATAATATGTATTGATCTCTGTGTTGTTAAATAACAACCAAAGAGATGTTAATAAACTGGTAAATTTTATACCCCCCGCTTGAAAAGCGGGAGGGTATATAGTAATCGTTAATTCCGTCCGTCCGTCTGTCCGTCCGTCCGTCTGTTACGCTTTTTCTCTTATCCGCAACTCCTCTTATACTCCTGAGTGGAATTTAATGAAACTTTCACAGAATTTTTATTACATATTGCCATTGTGCACCTCCTATTTTACTTTTTTATTCGACACGTATTTTAGGTTTCCCATAGCAAAACATGGACATTGCCATTTTTTGTTTACCTATGACGTCACATAATAGAAGCTTCTGGATAACATTTGGTAGGACGAGTTATTCCTCTTTACACGTTACCGTAAATCAATATACATGTATTATAATAGCAACATCGACATTATGGGAGGCGGGGGGTATCATTTAGTGAGCTCATTGCTCACAGTACCTCTAGTTTTTATAAGAGACACGCTTTAATTGTTTACCTGTCAAAGATCATTGACGGACACGTAGATATTGGCTTCAATTATGGGGTACTCTACTACCGTTATGTAAAGAAAGGACAAATACGAGCGTTTGATATCCTGCATTTAGATAAAATGTGCAGCTAATATATAAATTTTGAAATCCAATACATTGGATACATATTGCTGAACAGTTTTTATTTTACTAAGTATATGTTTACAATTCAGAAATTCGTTGTATAATGGTGATAGCGTAGTATATTGTAAACTAGTCTGTAAGAGACAAATAGTGAAAATGATATGAAAAAAAAAATAAAATTAAACGAGTATTCGACTATCGTTCGACTAAAGCATCCGACTATTCGACTAAGCTGTCCGAGTAAAATTGACATCCCTAATATGTAGAATAAAATTTACGAAATACATGTCATGATGTGCATATGATTTTGTTGTTTTTTTTATCTCTTCAAAAGGCATTCATCATCAACTTTTAATGTTTTCCATAAATAAATTTACCTTTCATCCAAAGTGTTTTCCTCCATGTCTTTTGAAGGATAGTGACTTCTTACAGTGAAAAATCTACAATACCATGAGATTTTTTGTGAAAATATGGCAAGTTGAGACCCAAGGCTTTAGAACACTCGCAGATACATGTATACTCACTTTTTCATTAATCATTTGAAAAATCATTTTGTCAAAAACTTTCTGATTGTACATACTAAGTATGAATACGCTAAGGCTCATTTTAAAAAATGCTTGAGTTTCTGATTGACAAAAACATGATGTTTTTGGAGACCGGGTCTTTAAACAATCAGTTTCTATTTCTTAGGGTACCAGTTTCGCCCCATTATGAGCAGACCTATTTGTGTATTCATATGAAGCAGAATTTATTCAAAACCTTCTTACATGAAAGGAATAAATCACATGCATTGGCCTTCAATTAGACATTTAGATTTATCGGCATACATGTATTATCAAATAACATTAGTACTTTCATTCATATGTCGACTCTCTATATTATATACCAGTGAACTAAAAAGATACCAGAGAGTCTGACGCACCTGATTCATATTTTGATATTTTGAAGGGAAAAAAAAGGTTATTAAAAGGTAACTGCAACCAGGCTTTAGGTAAATGTGATGACTACAACTTTTCAATCGCCAACGTCCATTACTTATGGACTTATGGAGTAACACACCAGTAGTATAAGACGCCTAGATGGCTGGGTCAACTGAGTGCACTTTTGGGGCTGGGGGGATAGCTGGGTCAACTGAGTGCAGCCCCTGGGGGGGATAGCTGGGTCAACTGAGTGCAGCCCCTGGAGGGGATAGGTGGGTCAATAGAGTGCAGCCCCTGGGGGATAGCCTGTTCAATTCAGTACATATATAATCCCCCTAAATACGGGGGTGTGTTTACACTGTGTTTACATTATACACTATACGCTGCTGCTACTACCATTCATAACGCTGCTACTACGATTTTGGCAAA
>NW_026929063.1:0-36239 GCF_032062105.1 Saccostrea cuccullata | reverse complement strand
TATCATTTTATTTACATTTAAAAACAAAATCATGTCAATTAACAAGCATTTTATTTATTACAGTCACCAATATATCCAAATATGAACACGGGTCTGACAGTCATTCACCACATTCAACTCGGCTAGTACCAGTAAGGTGTCATCAATTGAAATGGTCACAGTATCCAAGACACTGAAGTCACAGAACTCAAATTCCATAGATGTACACAGGTAAGTGTTAAGTCTTTGAAAATCACTAAATTGACTAATACCAAAGACCCAGATTTTTACATCATTTCCTGGTTGAACAAGATTTAGCAGAGTAAAAAATGGCTAGGCTTTACCTGATTGGCTGAATTCAGGTAAGTAATTTTTTTCATTTTAAAGCAAAAATATTAATGTTTGAAATAAATGATGGAATGAGGAAATATTCTAGTAAGTATAGAAATACCAGGGGATAAATAAAGGAGTGGGGTTGATTTTGAAAGTAGAGTGCCATTTACTGCCGATCACTGGAAGTTGAAAAGAACTGCAAATTTGACCTATAAACGCCACGGCACGGTATGTATTTTTCAGTGTTTTTAAAAAGCGCTTAGAATGAAGTTTCAAATGATACCAGGGATTTGTTGGAAAGGGAAATAGTATAGCACTGGGAGGGCAAGAGATTTGTATAGAGTTCTATGGGAAAATAATTGGTACTCTTTTCCCTATAGAGACCCCATTTTTGAAATGTCACGTGACTTTAAAGACAAAATTAGTTGTTGATAGCAAATGATTTGAAGATGGGAGACATTTTTGAGAAGCTGAAATTGAATTTAGCAAATAAGAGTGAGAGGGTGGGGGTAGGGGAGGGGGATTGTGTACTGTGGAGAGGGGGGACCAATAGTAGGGGGTATGGGGTGATGAGGGTCACATGGCCGGAGGAGGGTAGGAAGGTAGAGCTGGTGCATCGGGTTGCTCTTATGGTAGAGATGCGTCGGACCCCATCTCAGTTTCCAGGTAGGGGACTAGAGGTCAGCCATCTCTGCCATAAGAAGTTGTGTATCAACCCGATGCACCTCACTCGGGAGCAGCATGCCATTAATCAGGAGCGGATTCACTGTGCAGGCCAGGGTTTTTGTACTGAGGCCCACTACCCCAAGTGCATTTTTTAAAGTAATTTTTTTTATTAATAGAAGAATTTGATAAATATTAAGATATTAATCACTCAATTTAGAATAGTTGTGTTCTGGGTACTTTTTTTTCTGAGCTCGGGTTCGAGATTCCACTAGCATCATATTTTTTTTATATTTGACTTCCTCTTGGTGTTTTTCATACAGTTTGTACAGTTTTTTGCGTTTAATAACCCTTTTTGTTTTGTAGGACTGAGACTTCTGATTTGATTTATTTAACTCATAATCATGTTGTATCTTATCTAGGGAATGGTCAACCTGGCCACCAGTGGGAATGGGGGCACCAACCCCTGCACAGAGACCTCTGATGGAGCTGCCCGGACCGTGATTAGAAGAGTGAGCAGCACTGTGCGCCCGACCAGCAAAGTTTCTCGTGAAAGTGACATTACGAGGTAGGGATCGTCGCAGAGTTCTGTTGAAGCTTTCGACCTTTTGTGAGTTGCTGTTTTTGATCGTCCTGTCCAGTACAGCTGGACACAACCTCTTTGAGATGCAGGCATGGAGCCTTGCCTCGTTCTCGACTGAAGACGGTATTGTGAAATCATGACCTAAATAAGAACTCTTCCTAACCCAATTGTTACTAACTCTGCCTTTGCACACTAGAGAGTGTTTTCTGCATAATGCATGATCCCCCATGTAACACTTTACTATTGCATGTTTGGCATAAGATATTTTGTTTTTCATTTTATCTGCATCTCCGGCATATGCTGCTTGAGCTTGGTTTATCTCTGCCGTGCATCTGTCAACAGCATCAAGGGCAAAATTGTGCAAAAGTTTGGTTTTTTCTGCCTTTGTTCTTTTTGGCATGACCTCTAACAGTTTTTGATCTTTTTTGATTGACTTCCTAATATTCTCAGACAAGTGACGAGTGTCAATATAGTGTACTGGTTTATTTTGTAGCAGACCGTCCTTATAGAGGGAATCTGCAGCTCGACCAGCGGAGCTGTCCGGGTCAGTGGTTACCTCCCTTACCTCGAGGCCATCTTTGCAGAGGAGTTCCGCCATCCCCTCCCGAGCCCATGTGAACTCATCCCCTATCGTATGCTGCATGGGTAGGTTTGCCCCACACACCCCAGGACTACATTGGTGGTTAGCAGTGCCCTCCTCCAGTAAGTGGCCATGTTTGGAACAGATTTTATTTTTTGTAACCATTTTAACAATTTGGTGTTTTGATGTGACATTTTCAGCAAATGAGTACACTGTCTGTGTCGCCGGCTGGAAGGGTGTCTCACCCACCCCCGAGTACAGGGGGTTATTGTACATGCCATCACACTGTACGGGGATGGCATGTGGGGAGTCACTTCCCCTTAGAGTGTTGACATCCACCAGCTGGCGACACCGATTACTCATGTCAGCTTCATTAAGGGTCTCTATTAGGGGCATAATTTTATTTGATGTTTTTTGCAGGGACTTACGAGAAGGAGGGGGAGTGTTAGTAGAAAGAAGAATTTTCCTCATCCCATCATTGCCTATGGGGGTTTGACTTAGGCCCACCTGAAGCCCATAATTAACAGTGGCAGCTTTTCTACCCCGGGTTTTGGACTCTACCTCCTCATACAGATTATACCGCCTCGATGCATATCTACACGTGGTGCAGCAGAGGCCCAATCTGCTTCCAAGGCCTCGCCTCTCTTCGGTAGCCAGGTCCCATGATAGTGGTCCATCACAGCCTGGTTTCTCATGCCGGTGGACTCGCATGACCTCATTCCACATCTCGGCTGTTTTTCTTAGATGTAGGAGTCTATGGGAATTTTGGTTAGCCAGCCTAGGTAAATATTCAATGTTTCATTTGCTTTAAACAGTTGGCATTGTGCAGAGCATGTGAATAGATTTTAGAGTTACTTCCCTTAGACTATCTAACAAGACATAGAGAAATTTAACATTGTGTAAATTTTTTTCTCTTGCAATTATTACTTTTAAATTTTTGTAAAATACTGATAAGGCTTTTTACTGCATGTATCAAATTTGACCCTGCATGTATTTACATGTATTTACATGTAATTGTGTGTAATATGTACCCTACCCTTATTTAGACTTTTTTTTAGTATTTAGGTAATATTTAGCTTTATAATACTTAATTTTAAAAAAAATATTTTGAGAAAAAGTGATTAATTGTGATTAATTTTTTTGAAATTTGACTTACTGTTCTGATTCATTTTCATTTAGGCCCTCCTGAACACTTTCATTGTTTGGCTTCCTTGGCCTGAGGAGGTGGTGGCACTTGGGTCGCAGCATCATTTCCTGCCTTTCAGCAGCTGAGGGAGTCACCGTCACCATCTGATGCATGTCCTCAGACAGTCTCCTGTACGGTGCAGGTAAATTTTCCTTTCGCTTACTTTCCACCCCCTTATTGTGAGGCACATTTTGGGGTTTGAAACCGCACTTGTTACCTTTTTGGAATTTTGGCATTTCTTTAAGTTCTCCTTTTCCAGTTTAAAATTTGAGTATTTTGGCAAATATACAGGGCTGTTTAAGGCTACAGAGACTGAACTCTAATGTGTTATCAAAATAAGGGATTTTCTCTTGTCTCAGTTAATTGTAAACAAAGAAGATGGGGGGCACCTGCTATTTCTCCAAGTTACATTAGATAGAGGGGTGGTGAAACTTTTTGCACATACTTAATCAGCAGGGAGGACCAGATAAGAATCATTAGTTTAACTAGAGGCCTGATTGATTTACTTCTCATAATCACCAAAAAGTCGGCTAATAAATCTTTTTGAAATATCCATATTTTGCATTATTTGCTATGTTTTCATTAAATTTGGGAACTTTTCTTATGTTCTGGGTAGAATCTACCCTTATGAAAGAAATAACACAGATTGCACTTAATATCATTTTATTTACATTTAAAAACAAAATCATGTCAATTAACAAGCATTTTATTTATTACAGTCACCAATATATCCAAATATGAACACGGGTCTGACAGTCATTCACCACATTCAACTCGGCTAGTACCAGTAAGGTGTCATCAATTGAAATGGTCACAGTATCCAAGACACTGAAGTCACAGAACTCAAATTCCATAGATGTACACAGGTAAGTGTTAAGTCTTTGAAAATCACTAAATTGACTAATTCTGAGGTAGGTAAAAATGTAAGTATAGGAAAAAGAGTACCAAAGACCCAGATTTTTACATCATTTCCTGGTTGAACAAGATTTAGCAGAGTAAAAAATGGCTAGGCTTTACCTGATTGGCTGAATTCAGGTAAGTAATTTTTTTCATTTTAAAGCAAAAATATTAATGTTTGAAATAAATGATGGAATGAGGAAATATTCTAGTAAGTATAGAAATACCAGGGGATAAATAAAGGAGTGGGGTTGATTTTGAAAGTAGAGTGCCATTTACTGCCCATCACTGGAAGTTGAAAAGAACTGCAAATTTGACCTATAAACGCCACGGCACGGTATGTATTTTTCAGTGTTTTTAAAAAGCGCTTAGAATGAAGTTTCAAATGATACCAGGGATTTGTTGGAAAGGGAAATAGTATAGCACTGGGAGGGCAAGAGATTTGTATAGAGTTCTATGGGAAAATAATTGGTACTCTTTTCCCTATAGAGACCCCATTTTTGAAATGTCACGTGACTTTAAAGACAAAATTAGTTGTTGATAGCAAATGATTTGAAGATGGGAGACATTTTTGAGAAGCTGAAATTGAATTTAGCAAATAAGAGTGAGAGGGTGGGGGTAGGGGAGGGGGATTGTGTACTGTGGAGAGGGGGGACCAATAGTAGGGGGTATGGGGTGATGAGGGTCACATGGCCGGAGGAGGGTAGGAAGGTAGAGCTGGTGCATCGGGTTGCTCTTATGGTAGAGATGCGTCGGACCCCATCTCAGTTTCCAGGTAGGGGACTAGAGGTCAGCCATCTCTGCCATAAGAAGTTGTGTATCAACCCGATGCACCTCACTCGGGAGCAGCATGCCATTAATCAGGAGCGGATTCACTGTGCAGGCCAGGGTTTTTGTACTGAGGCCCACTACCCCAAGTGCATTTTTTAAAGTAATTTTTTTTATTAATAGAAGAATTTGATAAATATTAAGATATTAATCACTCAATTTAGAATAGTTGTGTTCTGGGTACTTTTTTTTCTGAGCTCGGGTTCGAGATTCCACTAGCATCATATTTTTTTTATATTTGACTTCCTCTTGGTGTTTTTCATACAGTTTGTACAGTTTTTTGCGTTTAATAACCCTTTTTGTTTTGTAGGACTGAGACTTCTGATTTGATTTATTTAACTCATAATCTTGTTGTATCTTATCTAGGGAATGGTCAACCTGGCCACCAGTGGGAATGGGGGCACCAACCCCTGCACAGAGACCTCTGATGGAGCTGCCCGGACCGTGATTAGAAGAGTGAGCAGCACTGTGCGCCCGACCAGCAAAGTTTCTCGTGAAAGTGACATTACGAGGTAGGGATCGTCGCAGAGTTCTGTTGAAGCTTTCGACCTTTTGTGAGTTGCTGTTTTTGATCGTCCTGTCCAGTACAGCTGGACACAACCTCTTTGAGATGCAGGCATGGAGCCTTGCCTCGTTCTCGACTGAAGACGGTATTGTGAAATCATGACCTAAATAAGAACTCTTCCTAACCCAATTGTTACTAACTCTGCCTTTGCACACTAGAGAGTGTTTTCTGCATAATGCATGATCCCCCATGTAACACTTTACTATTGCATGTTTGGCATAAGATATTTTGTTTTTCATTTTATCTGCATCTCCGGCATATGCTGCTTGAGCTTGGTTTATCTCTGCCGTGCATCTGTCAACAGCATCAAGGGCAAAATTGTGCAAAAGTTTGGTTTTTTCTGCCTTTGTTCTTTTTGGCATGACCTCTAACAGTTTTTGATCTTTTTTGATTGACTTCCTAATATTCTCAGACAAGTGACGAGTGTCAATATAGTGTACTGGTTTATTTTGTAGCAGACCGTCCTTATAGAGGGAATCTGCAGCTCGACCAGCGGAGCTGTCCGGGTCAGTGGTTACCTCCCTTACCTCGAGGCCATCTTTGCAGAGGAGTTCCGCCATCCCCTCCCGAGCCCATGTGAACTCATCCCCTATTGTATGCTGCATGGGTAGGTTTGCCCCACACACCCCAGGACTACATTGGTGGTTAGCAGTGCCCTCCTCCAGTAAGTGGCCATGTTTGGAACAGATTTTATTTTTTGTAACCATTTTAACAATTTGGTGTTTTGATGTGACATTTTCAGCAAATGAGTACACTGTCTGTGTCGCCGGCTGGAAGGGTGTCTCACCCACCCCCGAGTACAGGGGGTTATTGTACATGCCATCACACTGTACGGGGATGGCATGTGGGGAGTCACTTCCCCTTAGAGTGTTGACATCCACCAGCTGGCGACACCGATTACTCATGTCAGCTTCATTAAGGGTCTCTATTAGGGGCATAATTTTATTTGATGTTTTTTGCAGGGACTTACGAGAAGGAGGGGGAGTGTTAGTAGAAAGAAGAATTTTCCTCATCCCATCATTGCCTATGGGGGTTTGACTTAGGCCCACCTGAAGCCCATAATTAACAGTGGCAGCTTTTCTACCCCGGGTTTTGGACTCTACCTCCTCATACAGATTATACCGCCTCGATGCATATCCACACGTGGTGCAGCAGAGGCCCAATCTGCTTCCAAGGCCTCGCCTCTCTTCGGTAGCCAGGTCCCATGATAGTGGTCCATCACAGCCTGGTTTCTCATGCCGGTGGACTCGCATGACCTCATTCCACATCTCGGCTGTTTTTCTTAGATGTAGGAGTCTATGGGAATTTTGGTTAGCCAGCCTAGGTAAATATTCAATGTTTCATTTGCTTTAAACAGTTGGCATTGTGCAGAGCATGTGAATAGATTTTAGAGTTACTTCCCTTAGACTATCTAACAAGACATAGAGAAATTTAACATTGTGTAAATTTTTTTCTCTTGCAATTATTACTTTTAAATTTTTGTAAAATACTGATAAGGCTTTTTACTGCATGTATCAAATTTGACCCTGCATGTATTTACATGTATTTACATGTAATTGTGTGTAATATGTACCCTACCCTTATTTAGACTTTTTTTTAGTATTTAGGTAATATTTAGCTTTATAATACTTAATTTTAAAAAAATATTTTGAGAAAAAGTGATTAATTGTGATTAATTTTTTTGAAATTTGACTTACTGTTCTGATTCATTTTCATTTAGGCCCTCCTGAACACTTTCATTGTTTGGCTTCCTTGGCCTGAGGAGGTGGTGGCACTTGGGTCGCAGCATCATTTCCTGCCTTTCAGCAGCTGAGGGAGTCACCGTCACCATCTGATGCATGTCCTCAGACAGTCTCCTGTACGGTGCAGGTAAATTTTCCTTTCGCTTACTTTCCACCCCCTTATTGTGAGGCACATTTTGGGGTTTGAAACCGCACTTGTTACCTTTTTGGAATTTTGGCATTTCTTTAAGTTCTCCTTTTCCAGTTTAAAATTTGAGTATTTTGGCAAATATACAGGGCTGTTTAAGGCTACAGAGACTGAACTCTAATGTGTTATCAAAATAAGGGATTTTCTCTTGTCTCAGTTAATTGTAAACAAAGAAGATGGGGGGCACCTGCTATTTCTCCAAGTTACATTAGATAGAGGGGTGGTGAAACTTTTTGCACATACTTAATCAGCAGGGAGGACCAGATAAGAATCATTAGTTTAACTAGAGGCCTGATTGATTTACTTCTCATAATCACCAAAAAGTCGGCTAATAAATCTTTTTGAAATATCCATATTTTGCATTATTTGCTATGTTTTCATTAAATTTGGGAACTTTTCTTATGTTCTGGGTAGAATCTACCCTTATGAAAGAAATAACACAGATTGCACTTAATATCATTTTATTTACATTTAAAAACAAAATCATGTCAATTAACAAGCATTTTATTTATTACAGTCACCAATATATCCAAATATGAACACGGGTCTGACAGTCATTCACCACATTCAACTCGGCTAGTACCAGTAAGGTGTCATCAATTGAAATGGTCACAGTATCCAAGACACTGAAGTCACAGAACTCAAATTCCATAGATGTACACAGGTAAGTGTTAAGTCTTTGAAAATCACTAAATTGACTAATTCTGAGGTAGGTAAAAATGTAAGTATAGGAAAAAGAGTACCAAAGACCCAGATTTTTACATCATTTCCTGGTTGAACAAGATTTAGCAGAGTAAAAAATGGCTAGGCTTTACCTGATTGGCTGAATTCAGGTAAGTAATTTTTTTCATTTTAAAGCAAAAATATTAATGTTTGAAATAAATGATGGAATGAGGAAATATTCTAGTAAGTATAGAAATACCAGGGGATAAATAAAGGAGTGGGGTTGATTTTGAAAGTAGAGTGCCATTTACTGCCGATCACTGGAAGTTGAAAAGAACTGCAAATTTGACCTATAAACGCCACGGCACGGTATATATTTTTCAGTGTTTTTAAAAAGCGCTTAGAATGAAGTTTCAAATGATACCAGGGATTTGTTGGAAAGGGAAATAGTATAGCACTGGGAGGGCAAGAGATTTGTATAGAGTTCTATGGGAAAATAATTGGTACTCTTTTCCCTATAGAGACCCCATTTTTGAAATGTCACGTGACTTTAAAGACAAAATTAGTTGTTGATAGCAAATGATTTGAAGATGGGAGACATTTTTGAGAAGCTGAAATTGAATTTAGCAAATAAGAGTGAGAGGGTGGGGGTAGGGGAGGGGGATTGTGTACTGTGGAGAGGGGGGACCAATAGTAGGGGGTATGGGGTGATGAGGGTCACATGGCCGGAGGAGGGTAGGAAGGTAGAGCTGGTGCATCGGGTTGCTCTTATGGTAGAGATGCGTCGGACCCCATCTCAGTTTCCAGGTAGGGGACTAGAGGTCAGCCATCTCTGCCATAAGAAGTTGTGTATCAACCCGATGCACCTCACTCGGGAGCAGCATGCCATTAATCAGGAGCGGATTCACTGTGCAGGCCAGGGTTTTTGTACTGAGGCCCACTACCCCAAGTGCATTTTTTAAAGTAATTTTTTTTATTAATAGAAGAATTTGATAAATATTAAGATATTAATCACTCAATTTAGAATAGTTGTGTTCTGGGTACTTTTTTTTCTGAGCTCGGGTTCGAGATTCCACTAGCATCATATTTTTTTTATATTTGACTTCCTCTTGGTGTTTTTCATACAGTTTGTACAGTTTTTTGCGTTTAATAACCCTTTTTGTTTTGTAGGACTGAGACTTCTGATTTGATTTATTTAACTCATAATCATGTTGTATCTTATCTAGGGAATGGTCAACCTGGCCACCAGTGGGAATGGGGGCACCAACCCCTGCACAGAGACCTCTGATGGAGCTGCCCGGACCGTGATTAGAAGAGTGAGCAGCACTGTGCGCCCGACCAGCAAAGTTTCTCGTGAAAGTGACATTACGAGGTAGGGATCGTCGCAGAGTTCTGTTGAAGCTTTCGACCTTTTGTGAGTTGCTGTTTTTGATCGTCCTGTCCAGTACAGCTGGACACAACCTCTTTGAGATGCAGGCATGGAGCCTTGCCTCGTTCTCGACTGAAGACGGTATTGTGAAATCATGACCTAAATAAGAACTCTTCCTAACCCAATTGTTACTAACTCTGCCTTTGCACACTAGAGAGTGTTTTCTGCATAATGCATGATCCCCCATGTAACACTTTACTATTGCATGTTTGGCATAAGATATTTTGTTTTTCATTTTATCTGCATCTCCGGCATATGCTGCTTGAGCTTGGTTTATCTCTGCCGTGCATCTGTCAACAGCATCAAGGGCAAAATTGTGCAAAAGTTTGGTTTTTTCTGCCTTTGTTCTTTTTGGCATGACCTCTAACAGTTTTTGATCTTTTTTGATTGACTTCCTAATATTCTCAGACAAGTGACGAGTGTCAATATAGTGTACTGGTTTATTTTGTAGCAGACCGTCCTTATAGAGGGAATCTGCAGCTCGACCAGCGGAGCTGTCCGGGTCAGTGGTTACCTCCCTTACCTCGAGGCCATCTTTGCAGAGGAGTTCCGCCATCCCCTCCCGAGCCCATGTGAACTCATCCCCTATCGTATGCTGCATGGGTAGGTTTGCCCCACACACCCCAGGACTACATTGGTGGTTAGCAGTGCCCTCCTCCAGTAAGTGGCCATGTTTGGAACAGATTTTATTTTTTGTAACCATTTTAACAATTTGGTGTTTTGATGTGACATTTTCAGCAAATGAGTACACTGTCTGTGTCGCCGGCTGGAAGGGTGTCTCACCCACCCCCGAGTACAGGGGGTTATTGTACATGCCATCACACTGTACGGGGATGGCATGTGGGGAGTCACTTCCCCTTAGAGTGTTGACATCCACCAGCTGGCGACACCGATTACTCATGTCAGCTTCATTAAGGGTCTCTATTAGGGGCATAATTTTATTTGATGTTTTTTGCAGGGACTTACGAGAAGGAGGGGGAGTGTTAGTAGAAAGAAGAATTTTCCTCATCCCATCATTGCCTATGGGGGTTTGACTTAGGCCCACCTGAAGCCCATAATTAACAGTGGCAGCTTTTCTACCCCGGGTTTTGGACTCTACCTCCTCATACAGATTATACCGCCTCGATGCATATCTACACGTGGTGCAGCAGAGGCCCAATCTGCTTCCAAGGCCTCGCCTCTCTTCGGTAGCCAGGTCCCATGATAGTGGTCCATCACAGCCTGGTTTCTCATGCCGGTGGACTCGCATGACCTCATTCCACATCTCGGCTGTTTTTCTTAGATGTAGGAGTCTATGGGAATTTTGGTTAGCCAGCCTAGGTAAATATTCAATGTTTCATTTGCTTTAAACAGTTGGCATTGTGCAGAGCATGTGAATAGATTTTAGAGTTACTTCCCTTAGACTATCTAACAAGACATAGAGAAATTTAACATTGTGTAAATTTTTTTCTCTTGCAATTATTACTTTTAAATTTTTGTAAAATACTGATAAGGCTTTTTACTGCATGTATCAAATTTGACCCTGCATGTATTTACATGTATTTACATGTAATTGTGTGTAATATGTACCCTACCCTTATTTAGACTTTTTTTTAGTATTTAGGTAATATTTAGCTTTATAATACTTAATTTTAAAAAAATATTTTGAGAAAAAGTGATTAATTGTGATTAATTTTTTTGAAATTTGACTTACTGTTCTGATTCATTTTCATTTAGGCCCTCCTGAACACTTTCATTGTTTGGCTTCCTTGGCCTGAGGAGGTGGTGGCACTTGGGTCGCAGCATCATTTCCTGCCTTTCAGCAGCTGAGGGAGTCACCGTCACCATCTGATGCATGTCCTCAGACAGTCTCCTGTACGGTGCAGGTAAATTTTCCTTTCGCTTACTTTCCACCCCCTTATTGTGAGGCACATTTTGGGGTTTGAAACCGCACTTGTTACCTTTTTGGAATTTTGGCATTTCTTTAAGTTCTCCTTTTCCAGTTTAAAATTTGAGTATTTTGGCAAATATACAGGGCTGTTTAAGGCTACAGAGACTGAACTCTAATGTGTTATCAAAATAAGGGATTTTCTCTTGTCTCAGTTAATTGTAAACAAAGAAGATGGGGGGCACCTGCTATTTCTCCAAGTTACATTAGATAGAGGGGTGGTGAAACTTTTTGCACATACTTAATCAGCAGGGAGGACCAGATAAGAATCATTAGTTTAACTAGAGGCCTGATTGATTTACTTCTCATAATCACCAAAAAGTCGGCTAATAAATCTTTTTGAAATATCCATATTTTGCATTATTTGCTATGTTTTCATTAAATTTGGGAACTTTTCTTATGTTCTGGGTAGAATCTACCCTTATGAAAGAAATAACACAGATTGCACTTAATATCATTTTATTTACATTTAAAAACAAAATCATGTCAATTAACAAGCATTTTATTTATTACAGTCACCAATATATCCAAATATGAACACGGGTCTGACAGTCATTCACCACATTCAACTCGGCTAGTACCAGTAAGGTGTCATCAATTGAAATGGTCACAGTATCCAAGACACTGAAGTCACAGAACTCAAATTCCATAGATGTACACAGGTAAGTGTTAAGTCTTTGAAAATCACTAAATTGACTAATTCTGAGGTAGGTAAAAATGTAAGTATAGGAAAAAGAGTACCAAAGACCCAGATTTTTACATCATTTCCTGGTTGAACAAGATTTAGCAGAGTAAAAAATGGCTAGGCTTTACCTGATTGGCTGAATTCAGGTAAGTAATTTTTTTCATTTTAAAGCAAAAATATTAATGTTTGAAATAAATGATGGAATGAGGAAATATTCTAGTAAGTATAGAAATACCAGGGGATAAATAAAGGAGTGGGGTTGATTTTGAAAGTAGAGTGCCATTTACTGCCCATCACTGGAAGTTGAAAAGAACTGCAAATTTGACCTATAAACGCCACGGCACGGTATGTATTTTTCAGTGTTTTTAAAAAGCGCTTAGAATGAAGTTTCAAATGATACCAGGGATTTGTTGGAAAGGGAAATAGTATAGCACTGGGAGGGCAAGAGATTTGTATAGAGTTCTATGGGAAAATAATTGGTACTCTTTTCCCTATAGAGACCCCATTTTTGAAATGTCACGTGACTTTAAAGACAAAATTAGTTGTTGATAGCAAATGATTTGAAGATGGGAGACATTTTTGAGAAGCTGAAATTGAATTTAGCAAATAAGAGTGAGAGGGTGGGGGTAGGGGAGGGGGATTGTGTACTGTGGAGAGGGGGGACCAATAGTAGGGGGTATGGGGTGATGAGGGTCACATGGCCGGAGGAGGGTAGGAAGGTAGAGCTGGTGCATCGGGTTGCTCTTATGGTAGAGATGCGTCGGACCCCATCTCAGTTTCCAGGTAGGGGACTAGAGGTCAGCCATCTCTGCCATAAGAAGTTGTGTATCAACCCGATGCACCTCACTCGGGAGCAGCATGCCATTAATCAGGAGCGGATTCACTGTGCAGGCCAGGGTTTTTGTACTGAGGCCCACTACCCCAAGTGCATTTTTTAAAGTAATTTTTTTTATTAATAGAAGAATTTGATAAATATTAAGATATTAATCACTCAATTTAGAATAGTTGTGTTCTGGGTACTTTTTTTTCTGAGCTCGGGTTCGAGATTCCACTAGCATCATATTTTTTTTATATTTGACTTCCTCTTGGTGTTTTTCATACAGTTTGTACAGTTTTTTGCGTTTAATAACCCTTTTTGTTTTGTAGGACTGAGACTTCTGATTTGATTTATTTAACTCATAATCATGTTGTATCTTATCTAGGGAATGGTCAACCTGGCCACCAGTGGGAATGGGGGCACCAACCCCTGCACAGAGACCTCTGATGGAGCTGCCCGGACCGTGATTAGAAGAGTGAGCAGCACTGTGCGCCCGACCAGCAAAGTTTCTCGTGAAAGTGACATTACGAGGTAGGGATCGTCGCAGAGTTCTGTTGAAGCTTTCGACCTTTTGTGAGTTGCTGTTTTTGATCGTCCTGTCCAGTACAGCTGGACACAACCTCTTTGAGATGCAGGCATGGAGCCTTGCCTCGTTCTCGACTGAAGACGGTATTGTGAAATCATGACCTAAATAAGAACTCTTCCTAACCCAATTGTTACTAACTCTGCCTTTGCACACTAGAGAGTGTTTTCTGCATAATGCATGATCCCCCATGTAACACTTTACTATTGCATGTTTGGCATAAGATATTTTGTTTTTCATTTTATCTGCATCTCCGGCATATGCTGCTTGAGCTTGGTTTATCTCTGCCGTGCATCTGTCAACAGCATCAAGGGCAAAATTGTGCAAAAGTTTGGTTTTTTCTGCCTTTGTTCTTTTTGGCATGACCTCTAACAGTTTTTGATCTTTTTTGATTGACTTCCTAATATTCTCAGACAAGTGACGAGTGTCAATATAGTGTACTGGTTTATTTTGTAGCAGACCGTCCTTATAGAGGGAATCTGCAGCTCGACCAGCGGAGCTGTCCGGGTCAGTGGTTACCTCCCTTACCTCGAGGCCATCTTTGCAGAGGAGTTCCGCCATCCCCTCCCGAGCCCATGTGAACTCATCCCCTATCGTATGCTGCATGGGTAGGTTTGCCCCACACACCCCAGGACTACATTGGTGGTTAGCAGTGCCCTCCTCCAGTAAGTGGCCATGTTTGGAACAGATTTTATTTTTTGTAACCATTTTAACAATTTGGTGTTTTGATGTGACATTTTCAGCAAATGAGTACACTGTCTGTGTCGCCGGCTGGAAGGGTGTCTCACCCACCCCCGAGTACAGGGGGTTATTGTACATGCCATCACACTGTACGGGGATGGCATGTGGGGAGTCACTTCCCCTTAGAGTGTTGACATCCACCAGCTGGCGACACCGATTACTCATGTCAGCTTCATTAAGGGTCTCTATTAGGGGCATAATTTTATTTGATGTTTTTTGCAGGGACTTACGAGAAGGAGGGGGAGTGTTAGTAGAAAGAAGAATTTTCCTCATCCCATCATTGCCTATGGGGGTTTGACTTAGGCCCACCTGAAGCCCATAATTAACAGTGGCAGCTTTTCTACCCCGGGTTTTGGACTCTACCTCCTCATACAGATTATACCGCCTCGATGCATATCCACACGTGGTGCAGCAGAGGCCCAATCTGCTTCCAAGGCCTCGCCTCTCTTCGGTAGCCAGGTCCCATGATAGTGGTCCATCACAGCCTGGTTTCTCATGCCGGTGGACTCGCATGACCTCATTCCACATCTCGGCTGTTTTTCTTAGATGTAGGAGTCTATGGGAATTTTGGTTAGCCAGCCTAGGTAAATATTCAATGTTTCATTTGCTTTAAACAGTTGGCATTGTGCAGAGCATGTGAATAGATTTTAGAGTTACTTCCCTTAGACTATCTAACAAGACATAGAGAAATTTAACATTGTGTAAATTTTTTTCTCTTGCAATTATTACTTTTAAATTTTTGTAAAATACTGATAAGGCTTTTTACTGCATGTATCAAATTTGACCCTGCATGTATTTACATGTATTTACATGTAATTGTGTGTAATATGTACCCTACCCTTATTTAGACTTTTTTTTAGTATTTAGGTAATATTTAGCTTTATAATACTTAATTTTAAAAAAATATTTTGAGAAAAAGTGATTAATTGTGATTAATTTTTTTGAAATTTGACTTACTGTTCTGATTCATTTTCATTTAGGCCCTCCTGAACACTTTCATTGTTTGGCTTCCTTGGCCTGAGGAGGTGGTGGCACTTGGGTCGCAGCATCATTTCCTGCCTTTCAGCAGCTGAGGGAGTCACCGTCACCATCTGATGCATGTCCTCAGACAGTCTCCTGTACGGTGCAGGTAAATTTTCCTTTCGCTTACTTTCCACCCCCTTATTGTGAGGCACATTTTGGGGTTTGAAACCGCACTTGTTACCTTTTTGGAATTTTGGCATTTCTTTAAGTTCTCCTTTTCCAGTTTAAAATTTGAGTATTTTGGCAAATATACAGGGCTGTTTAAGGCTACAGAGACTGAACTCTAATGTGTTATCAAAATAAGGGATTTTCTCTTGTCTCAGTTAATTGTAAACAAAGAAGATGGGGGGCACCTGCTATTTCTCCAAGTTACATTAGATAGAGGGGTGGTGAAACTTTTTGCACATACTTAATCAGCAGGGAGGACCAGATAAGAATCATTAGTTTAACTAGAGGCCTGATTGATTTACTTCTCATAATCACCAAAAAGTCGGCTAATAAATCTTTTTGAAATATCCATATTTTGCATTATTTGCTATGTTTTCATTAAATTTGGGAACTTTTCTTATGTTCTGGGTAGAATCTACCCTTATGAAAGAAATAACACAGATTGCACTTAATATCATTTTATTTACATTTAAAAACAAAATCATGTCAATTAACAAGCATTTTATTTATTACAGTCACCAATATATCCAAATATGAACACGGGTCTGACAGTCATTCACCACATTCAACTCGGCTAGTACCAGTAAGGTGTCATCAATTGAAATGGTCACAGTATCCAAGACACTGAAGTCACAGAACTCAAATTCCATAGATGTACACAGGTAAGTGTTAAGTCTTTGAAAATCACTAAATTGACTAATTCTGAGGTAGGTAAAAATGTAAGTATAGGAAAAAGAGTACCAAAGACCCAGATTTTTACATCATTTCCTGGTTGAACAAGATTTAGCAGAGTAAAAAATGGCTAGGCTTTACCTGATTGGCTGAATTCAGGTAAGTAATTTTTTTCATTTTAAAGCAAAAATATTAATGTTTGAAATAAATGATGGAATGAGGAAATATTCTAGTAAGTATAGAAATACCAGGGGATAAATAAAGGAGTGGGGTTGATTTTGAAAGTAGAGTGCCATTTACTGCCCATCACTGGAAGTTGAAAAGAACTGCAAATTTGACCTATAAACGCCACGGCACGGTATGTATTTTTCAGTGTTTTTAAAAAGCGCTTAGAATGAAGTTTCAAATGATACCAGGGATTTGTTGGAAAGGGAAATAGTATAGCACTGGGAGGGCAAGAGATTTGTATAGAGTTCTATGGGAAAATAATTGGTACTCTTTTCCCTATAGAGACCCCATTTTTGAAATGTCACGTGACTTTAAAGACAAAATTAGTTGTTGATAGCAAATGATTTGAAGATGGGAGACATTTTTGAGAAGCTGAAATTGAATTTAGCAAATAAGAGTGAGAGGGTGGGGGTAGGGGAGGGGGATTGTGTACTGTGGAGAGGGGGGACCAATAGTAGGGGGTATGGGGTGATGAGGGTCACATGGCCGGAGGAGGGTAGGAAGGTAGAGCTGGTGCATCGGGTTGCTCTTATGGTAGAGATGCGTCGGACCCCATCTCAGTTTCCAGGTAGGGGACTAGAGGTCAGCCATCTCTGCCATAAGAAGTTGTGTATCAACCCGATGCACCTCACTCGGGAGCAGCATGCCATTAATCAGGAGCGGATTCACTGTGCAGGCCAGGGTTTTTGTACTGAGGCCCACTACCCCAAGTGCATTTTTTAAAGTAATTTTTTTTATTAATAGAAGAATTTGATAAATATTAAGATATTAATCACTCAATTTAGAATAGTTGTGTTCTGGGTACTTTTTTTTCTGAGCTCGGGTTCGAGATTCCACTAGCATCATATTTTTTTTATATTTGACTTCCTCTTGGTGTTTTTCATACAGTTTGTACAGTTTTTTGCGTTTAATAACCCTTTTTGTTTTGTAGGACTGAGACTTCTGATTTGATTTATTTAACTCATAATCATGTTGTATCTTATCTAGGGAATGGTCAACCTGGCCACCAGTGGGAATGGGGGCACCAACCCCTGCACAGAGACCTCTGATGGAGCTGCCCGGACCGTGATTAGAAGAGTGAGCAGCACTGTGCGCCCGACCAGCAAAGTTTCTCGTGAAAGTGACATTACGAGGTAGGGATCGTCGCAGAGTTCTGTTGAAGCTTTCGACCTTTTGTGAGTTGCTGTTTTTGATCGTCCTGTCCAGTACAGCTGGACACAACCTCTTTGAGATGCAGGCATGGAGCCTTGCCTCGTTCTCGACTGAAGACGGTATTGTGAAATCATGACCTAAATAAGAACTCTTCCTAACCCAATTGTTACTAACTCTGCCTTTGCACACTAGAGAGTGTTTTCTGCATAATGCATGATCCCCCATGTAACACTTTACTATTGCATGTTTGGCATAAGATATTTTGTTTTTCATTTTATCTGCATCTCCGGCATATGCTGCTTGAGCTTGGTTTATCTCTGCCGTGCATCTGTCAACAGCATCAAGGGCAAAATTGTGCAAAAGTTTGGTTTTTTCTGCCTTTGTTCTTTTTGGCATGACCTCTAACAGTTTTTGATCTTTTTTGATTGACTTCCTAATATTCTCAGACAAGTGACGAGTGTCAATATAGTGTACTGGTTTATTTTGTAGCAGACCGTCCTTATAGAGGGAATCTGCAGCTCGACCAGCGGAGCTGTCCGGGTCAGTGGTTACCTCCCTTACCTCGAGGCCATCTTTGCAGAGGAGTTCCGCCATCCCCTCCCGAGCCCATGTGAACTCATCCCCTATCGTATGCTGCATGGGTAGGTTTGCCCCACACACCCCAGGACTACATTGGTGGTTAGCAGTGCCCTCCTCCAGTAAGTGGCCATGTTTGGAACAGATTTTATTTTTTGTAACCATTTTAACAATTTGGTGTTTTGATGTGACATTTTCAGCAAATGAGTACACTGTCTGTGTCGCCGGCTGGAAGGGTGTCTCACCCACCCCCGAGTACAGGGGGTTATTGTACATGCCATCACACTGTACGGGGATGGCATGTGGGGAGTCACTTCCCCTTAGAGTGTTGACATCCACCAGCTGGCGACACCGATTACTCATGTCAGCTTCATTAAGGGTCTCTATTAGGGGCATAATTTTATTTGATGTTTTTTGCAGGGACTTACGAGAAGGAGGGGGAGTGTTAGTAGAAAGAAGAATTTTCCTCATCCCATCATTGCCTATGGGGGTTTGACTTAGGCCCACCTGAAGCCCATAATTAACAGTGGCAGCTTTTCTACCCCGGGTTTTGGACTCTACCTCCTCATACAGATTATACCGCCTCGATGCATATCTACACGTGGTGCAGCAGAGGCCCAATCTGCTTCCAAGGCCTCGCCTCTCTTCGGTAGCCAGGTCCCATGATAGTGGTCCATCACAGCCTGGTTTCTCATGCCGGTGGACTCGCATGACCTCATTCCACATCTCGGCTGTTTTTCTTAGATGTAGGAGTCTATGGGAATTTTGGTTAGCCAGCCTAGGTAAATATTCAATGTTTCATTTGCTTTAAACAGTTGGCATTGTGCAGAGCATGTGAATAGATTTTAGAGTTACTTCCCTTAGACTATCTAACAAGACATAGAGAAATTTAACATTGTGTAAATTTTTTTCTCTTGCAATTATTACTTTTAAATTTTTGTAAAATACTGATAAGGCTTTTTACTGCATGTATCAAATTTGACCCTGCATGTATTTACATGTATTTACATGTAATTGTGTGTAATATGTACCCTACCCTTATTTAGACTTTTTTTTAGTATTTAGGTAATATTTAGCTTTATAATACTTAATTTTAAAAAAATATTTTGAGAAAAAGTGATTAATTGTGATTAATTTTTTTGAAATTTGACTTACTGTTCTGATTCATTTTCATTTAGGCCCTCCTGAACACTTTCATTGTTTGGCTTCCTTGGCCTGAGGAGGTGGTGGCACTTGGGTCGCAGCATCATTTCCTGCCTTTCAGCAGCTGAGGGAGTCACCGTCACCATCTGATGCATGTCCTCAGACAGTCTCCTGTACGGTGCAGGTAAATTTTCCTTTCGCTTACTTTCCACCCCCTTATTGTGAGGCACATTTTGGGGTTTGAAACCGCACTTGTTACCTTTTTGGAATTTTGGCATTTCTTTAAGTTCTCCTTTTCCAGTTTAAAATTTGAGTATTTTGGCAAATATACAGGGCTGTTTAAGGCTACAGAGACTGAACTCTAATGTGTTATCAAAATAAGGGATTTTCTCTTGTCTCAGTTAATTGTAAACAAAGAAGATGGGGGGCACCTGCTATTTCTCCAAGTTACATTAGATAGAGGGGTGGTGAAACTTTTTGCACATACTTAATCAGCAGGGAGGACCAGATAAGAATCATTAGTTTAACTAGAGGCCTGATTGATTTACTTCTCATAATCACCAAAAAGTCGGCTAATAAATCTTTTTGAAATATCCATATTTTGCATTATTTGCTATGTTTTCATTAAATTTGGGAACTTTTCTTATGTTCTGGGTAGAATCTACCCTTATGAAAGAAATAACACAGATTGCACTTAATATCATTTATTGCACTTATTTAAAAACAAAATCATGTCAATTAACAAGCATTTTATTTATTACAGTCACCAATATATCCAAATATGAACACGGGTCTGACAGTCATTCACCACATTCAACTCGGCTAGTACCAGTAAGGTGTCATCAATTGAAATGGTCACAGTATCCAAGACACTGAAGTCACAGAACTCAAATTCCATAGATGTACACAGGTAAGTGTTAAGTCTTTGAAAATCACTAAATTGACTAATTCTGAGGTAGGTAAAAATGTAAGTATAGGAAAAAGAGTACCAAAGACCCAGATTTTTACATCATTTCCTGGTTGAACAAGATTTAGCAGAGTAAAAAATGGCTAGGCTTTACCTGATTGGCTGAATTCAGGTAAGTAATTTTTTTCATTTTAAAGCAAAAATATTAATGTTTGAAATAAATGATGGAATGAGGAAATATTCTAGTAAGTATAGAAATACCAGGGGATAAATAAAGGAGTGGGGTTGATTTTGAAAGTAGAGTGCCATTTACTGCCCATCACTGGAAGTTGAAAAGAACTGCAAATTTGACCTATAAACGCCACGGCACGGTATGTATTTTTCAGTGTTTTTAAAAAGCGCTTAGAATGAAGTTTCAAATGATACCAGGGATTTGTTGGAAAGGGAAATAGTATAGCACTGGGAGGGCAAGAGATTTGTATAGAGTTCTATGGGAAAATAATTGGTACTCTTTTCCCTATAGAGACCCCATTTTTGAAATGTCACGTGACTTTAAAGACAAAATTAGTTGTTGATAGCAAATGATTTGAAGATGGGAGACATTTTTGAGAAGCTGAAATTGAATTTAGCAAATAAGAGTGAGAGGGTGGGGGTAGGGGAGGGGGATTGTGTACTGTGGAGAGGGGGGACCAATAGTAGGGGGTATGGGGTGATGAGGGTCACATGGCCGGAGGAGGGTAGGAAGGTAGAGCTGGTGCATCGGGTTGCTCTTATGGTAGAGATGCGTCGGACCCCATCTCAGTTTCCAGGTAGGGGACTAGAGGTCAGCCATCTCTGCCATAAGAAGTTGTGTATCAACCCGATGCACCTCACTCGGGAGCAGCATGCCATTAATCAGGAGCGGATTCACTGTGCAGGCCAGGGTTTTTGTACTGAGGCCCACTACCCCAAGTGCATTTTTTAAAGTAATTTTTTTTATTAATAGAAGAATTTGATAAATATTAAGATATTAATCACTCAATTTAGAATAGTTGTGTTCTGGGTACTTTTTTTTCTGAGCTCGGGTTCGAGATTCCACTAGCATCATATTTTTTTTATATTTGACTTCCTCTTGGTGTTTTTCATACAGTTTGTACAGTTTTTTGCGTTTAATAACCCTTTTTGTTTTGTAGGACTGAGACTTCTGATTTGATTTATTTAACTCATAATCTTGTTGTATCTTATCTAGGGAATGGTCAACCTGGCCACCAGTGGGAATGGGGGCACCAACCCCTGCACAGAGACCTCTGATGGAGCTGCCCGGACCGTGATTAGAAGAGTGAGCAGCACTGTGCGCCCGACCAGCAAAGTTTCTCGTGAAAGTGACATTACGAGGTAGGGATCGTCGCAGAGTTCTGTTGAAGCTTTCGACCTTTTGTGAGTTGCTGTTTTTGATCGTCCTGTCCAGTACAGCTGGACACAACCTCTTTGAGATGCAGGCATGGAGCCTTGCCTCGTTCTCGACTGAAGACGGTATTGTGAAATCATGACCTAAATAAGAACTCTTCCTAACCCAATTGTTACTAACTCTGCCTTTGCACACTAGAGAGTGTTTTCTGCATAATGCATGATCCCCCATGTAACACTTTACTATTGCATGTTTGGCATAAGATATTTTGTTTTTCATTTTATCTGCATCTCCGGCATATGCTGCTTGAGCTTGGTTTATCTCTGCCGTGCATCTGTCAACAGCATCAAGGGCAAAATTGTGCAAAAGTTTGGTTTTTTCTGCCTTTGTTCTTTTTGGCATGACCTCTAACAGTTTTTGATCTTTTTTGATTGACTTCCTAATATTCTCAGACAAGTGACGAGTGTCAATATAGTGTACTGGTTTATTTTGTAGCAGACCGTCCTTATAGAGGGAATCTGCAGCTCGACCAGCGGAGCTGTCCGGGTCAGTGGTTACCTCCCTTACCTCGAGGCCATCTTTGCAGAGGAGTTCCGCCATCCCCTCCCGAGCCCATGTGAACTCATCCCCTATCGTATGCTGCATGGGTAGGTTTGCCCCACACACCCCAGGACTACATTGGTGGTTAGCAGTGCCCTCCTCCAGTAAGTGGCCATGTTTGGAACAGATTTTATTTTTTGTAACCATTTTAACAATTTGGTGTTTTGATGTGACATTTTCAGCAAATGAGTACACTGTCTGTGTCGCCGGCTGGAAGGGTGTCTCACCCACCCCCGAGTACAGGGGGTTATTGTACATGCCATCACACTGTACGGGGATGGCATGTGGGGAGTCACTTCCCCTTAGAGTGTTGACATCCACCAGCTGGCGACACCGATTACTCATGTCAGCTTCATTAAGGGTCTCTATTAGGGGCATAATTTTATTTGATGTTTTTTGCAGGGACTTACGAGAAGGAGGGGGAGTGTTAGTAGAAAGAAGAATTTTCCTCATCCCATCATTGCCTATGGGGGTTTGACTTAGGCCCACCTGAAGCCCATAATTAACAGTGGCAGCTTTTCTACCCCGGGTTTTGGACTCTACCTCCTCATACAGATTATACCGCCTCGATGCATATCCACACGTGGTGCAGCAGAGGCCCAATCTGCTTCCAAGGCCTCGCCTCTCTTCGGTAGCCAGGTCCCATGATAGTGGTCCATCACAGCCTGGTTTCTCATGCCGGTGGACTCGCATGACCTCATTCCACATCTCGGCTGTTTTTCTTAGATGTAGGAGTCTATGGGAATTTTGGTTAGCCAGCCTAGGTAAATATTCAATGTTTCATTTGCTTTAAACAGTTGGCATTGTGCAGAGCATGTGAATAGATTTTAGAGTTACTTCCCTTAGACTATCTAACAAGACATAGAGAAATTTAACATTGTGTAAATTTTTTTCTCTTGCAATTATTACTTTTAAATTTTTGTAAAATACTGATAAGGCTTTTTACTGCATGTATCAAATTTGACCCTGCATGTATTTACATGTATTTACATGTAATTGTGTGTAATATGTACCCTACCCTTATTTAGACTTTTTTTTAGTATTTAGGTAATATTTAGCTTTATAATACTTAATTTTAAAAAAATATTTTGAGAAAAAGTGATTAATTGTGATTAATTTTTTTGAAATTTGACTTACTGTTCTGATTCATTTTCATTTAGGCCCTCCTGAACACTTTCATTGTTTGGCTTCCTTGGCCTGAGGAGGTGGTGGCACTTGGGTCGCAGCATCATTTCCTGCCTTTCAGCAGCTGAGGGAGTCACCGTCACCATCTGATGCATGTCCTCAGACAGTCTCCTGTACGGTGCAGGTAAATTTTCCTTTCGCTTACTTTCCACCCCCTTATTGTGAGGCACATTTTGGGGTTTGAAACCGCACTTGTTACCTTTTTGGAATTTTGGCATTTCTTTAAGTTCTCCTTTTCCAGTTTAAAATTTGAGTATTTTGGCAAATATACAGGGCTGTTTAAGGCTACAGAGACTGAACTCTAATGTGTTATCAAAATAAGGGATTTTCTCTTGTCTCAGTTAATTGTAAACAAAGAAGATGGGGGGCACCTGCTATTTCTCCAAGTTACATTAGATAGAGGGGTGGTGAAACTTTTTGCACATACTTAATCAGCAGGGAGGACCAGATAAGAATCATTAGTTTAACTAGAGGCCTGATTGATTTACTTCTCATAATCACCAAAAAGTCGGCTAATAAATCTTTTTGAAATATCCATATTTTGCATTATTTGCTATGTTTTCATTAAATTTGGGAACTTTTCTTATGTTCTGGGTAGAATCTACCCTTATGAAAGAAATAACACAGATTGCACTTAATATCATTTTATTTACATTTAAAAACAAAATCATGTCAATTAACAAGCATTTTATTTATTACAGTCACCAATATATCCAAATATGAACACGGGTCTGACAGTCATTCACCACATTCAACTCGGCTAGTACCAGTAAGGTGTCATCAATTGAAATGGTCACAGTATCCAAGACACTGAAGTCACAGAACTCAAATTCCATAGATGTACACAGGTAAGTGTTAAGTCTTTGAAAATCACTAAATTGACTAATTCTGAGGTAGGTAAAAATGTAAGTATAGGAAAAAGAGTACCAAAGACCCAGATTTTTACATCATTTCCTGGTTGAACAAGATTTAGCAGAGTAAAAAATGGCTAGGCTTTACCTGATTGGCTGAATTCAGGTAAGTAATTTTTTTCATTTTAAAGCAAAAATATTAATGTTTGAAATAAATGATGGAATGAGGAAATATTCTAGTAAGTATAGAAATACCAGGGGATAAATAAAGGAGTGGGGTTGATTTTGAAAGTAGAGTGCCATTTACTGCCCATCACTGGAAGTTGAAAAGAACTGCAAATTTGACCTATAAACGCCACGGCACGGTATGTATTTTTCAGTGTTTTTAAAAAGCGCTTAGAATGAAGTTTCAAATGATACCAGGGATTTGTTGGAAAGGGAAATAGTATAGCACTGGGAGGGCAAGAGATTTGTATAGAGTTCTATGGGAAAATAATTGGTACTCTTTTCCCTATAGAGACCCCATTTTTGAAATGTCACGTGACTTTAAAGACAAAATTAGTTGTTGATAGCAAATGATTTGAAGATGGGAGACATTTTTGAGAAGCTGAAATTGAATTTAGCAAATAAGAGTGAGAGGGTGGGGGTAGGGGAGGGGGATTGTGTACTGTGGAGAGGGGGGACCAATAGTAGGGGGTATGGGGTGATGAGGGTCACATGGCCGGAGGAGGGTAGGAAGGTAGAGCTGGTGCATCGGGTTGCTCTTATGGTAGAGATGCGTCGGACCCCATCTCAGTTTCCAGGTAGGGGACTAGAGGTCAGCCATCTCTGCCATAAGAAGTTGTGTATCAACCCGATGCACCTCACTCGGGAGCAGCATGCCATTAATCAGGAGCGGATTCACTGTGCAGGCCAGGGTTTTTGTACTGAGGCCCACTACCCCAAGTGCATTTTTTAAAGTAATTTTTTTTATTAATAGAAGAATTTGATAAATATTAAGATATTAATCACTCAATTTAGAATAGTTGTGTTCTGGGTACTTTTTTTTCTGAGCTCGGGTTCGAGATTCCACTAGCATCATATTTTTTTTATATTTGACTTCCTCTTGGTGTTTTTCATACAGTTTGTACAGTTTTTTGCGTTTAATAACCCTTTTTGTTTTGTAGGACTGAGACTTCTGATTTGATTTATTTAACTCATAATCATGTTGTATCTTATCTAGGGAATGGTCAACCTGGCCACCAGTGGGAATGGGGGCACCAACCCCTGCACAGAGACCTCTGATGGAGCTGCCCGGACCGTGATTAGAAGAGTGAGCAGCACTGTGCGCCCGACCAGCAAAGTTTCTCGTGAAAGTGACATTACGAGGTAGGGATCGTCGCAGAGTTCTGTTGAAGCTTTCGACCTTTTGTGAGTTGCTGTTTTTGATCGTCCTGTCCAGTACAGCTGGACACAACCTCTTTGAGATGCAGGCATGGAGCCTTGCCTCGTTCTCGACTGAAGACGGTATTGTGAAATCATGACCTAAATAAGAACTCTTCCTAACCCAATTGTTACTAACTCTGCCTTTGCACACTAGAGAGTGTTTTCTGCATAATGCATGATCCCCCATGTAACACTTTACTATTGCATGTTTGGCATAAGATATTTTGTTTTTCATTTTATCTGCATCTCCGGCATATGCTGCTTGAGCTTGGTTTATCTCTGCCGTGCATCTGTCAACAGCATCAAGGGCAAAATTGTGCAAAAGTTTGGTTTTTTCTGCCTTTGTTCTTTTTGGCATGACCTCTAACAGTTTTTGATCTTTTTTGATTGACTTCCTAATATTCTCAGACAAGTGACGAGTGTCAATATAGTGTACTGGTTTATTTTGTAGCAGACCGTCCTTATAGAGGGAATCTGCAGCTCGACCAGCGGAGCTGTCCGGGTCAGTGGTTACCTCCCTTACCTCGAGGCCATCTTTGCAGAGGAGTTCCGCCATCCCCTCCCGAGCCCATGTGAACTCATCCCCTATCGTATGCTGCATGGGTAGGTTTGCCCCACACACCCCAGGACTACATTGGTGGTTAGCAGTGCCCTCCTCCAGTAAGTGGCCATGTTTGGAACAGATTTTATTTTTTGTAACCATTTTAACAATTTGGTGTTTTGATGTGACATTTTCAGCAAATGAGTACACTGTCTGTGTCGCCGGCTGGAAGGGTGTCTCACCCACCCCCGAGTACAGGGGGTTATTGTACATGCCATCACACTGTACGGGGATGGCATGTGGGGAGTCACTTCCCCTTAGAGTGTTGACATCCACCAGCTGGCGACACCGATTACTCATGTCAGCTTCATTAAGGGTCTCTATTAGGGGCATAATTTTATTTGATGTTTTTTGCAGGGACTTACGAGAAGGAGGGGGAGTGTTAGTAGAAAGAAGAATTTTCCTCATCCCATCATTGCCTATGGGGGTTTGACTTAGGCCCACCTGAAGCCCATAATTAACAGTGGCAGCTTTTCTACCCCGGGTTTTGGACTCTACCTCCTCATACAGATTATACCGCCTCGATGCATATCCACACGTGGTGCAGCAGAGGCCCAATCTGCTTCCAAGGCCTCGCCTCTCTTCGGTAGCCAGGTCCCATGATAGTGGTCCATCACAGCCTGGTTTCTCATGCCGGTGGACTCGCATGACCTCATTCCACATCTCGGCTGTTTTTCTTAGATGTAGGAGTCTATGGGAATTTTGGTTAGCCAGCCTAGGTAAATATTCAATGTTTCATTTGCTTTAAACAGTTGGCATTGTGCAGAGCATGTGAATAGATTTTAGAGTTACTTCCCTTAGACTATCTAACAAGACATAGAGAAATTTAACATTGTGTAAATTTTTTTCTCTTGCAATTATTACTTTTAAATTTTTGTAAAATACTGATAAGGCTTTTTACTGCATGTATCAAATTTGACCCTGCATGTATTTACATGTATTTACATGTAATTGTGTGTAATATGTACCCTACCCTTATTTAGACTTTTTTTTAGTATTTAGGTAATATTTAGCTTTATAATACTTAATTTTAAAAAAATATTTTGAGAAAAAGTGATTAATTGTGATTAATTTTTTTGAAATTTGACTTACTGTTCTGATTCATTTTCATTTAGGCCCTCCTGAACACTTTCATTGTTTGGCTTCCTTGGCCTGAGGAGGTGGTGGCACTTGGGTCGCAGCATCATTTCCTGCCTTTCAGCAGCTGAGGGAGTCACCGTCACCATCTGATGCATGTCCTCAGACAGTCTCCTGTACGGTGCAGGTAAATTTTCCTTTCGCTTACTTTCCACCCCCTTATTGTGAGGCACATTTTGGGGTTTGAAACCGCACTTGTTACCTTTTTGGAATTTTGGCATTTCTTTAAGTTCTCCTTTTCCAGTTTAAAATTTGAGTATTTTGGCAAATATACAGGGCTGTTTAAGGCTACAGAGACTGAACTCTAATGTGTTATCAAAATAAGGGATTTTCTCTTGTCTCAGTTAATTGTAAACAAAGAAGATGGGGGGCACCTGCTATTTCTCCAAGTTACATTAGATAGAGGGGTGGTGAAACTTTTTGCACATACTTAATCAGCAGGGAGGACCAGATAAGAATCATTAGTTTAACTAGAGGCCTGATTGATTTACTTCTCATAATCACCAAAAAGTCGGCTAATAAATCTTTTTGAAATATCCATATTTTGCATTATTTGCTATGTTTTCATTAAATTTGGGAACTTTTCTTATGTTCTGGGTAGAATCTACCCTTATGAAAGAAATAACACAGATTGCACTTAATATCATTTTATTTACATTTAAAAACAAAATCATGTCAATTAACAAGCATTTTATTTATTACAGTCACCAATATATCCAAATATGAACACGGGTCTGACAGTCATTCACCACATTCAACTCGGCTAGTACCAGTAAGGTGTCATCAATTGAAATGGTCACAGTATCCAAGACACTGAAGTCACAGAACTCAAATTCCATAGATGTACACAGGTAAGTGTTAAGTCTTTGAAAATCACTAAATTGACTAATTCTGAGGTAGGTAAAAATGTAAGTATAGGAAAAAGAGTACCAAAGACCCAGATTTTTACATCATTTCCTGGTTGAACAAGATTTAGCAGAGTAAAAAATGGCTAGGCTTTACCTGATTGGCTGAATTCAGGTAAGTAATTTTTTTCATTTTAAAGCAAAAATATTAATGTTTGAAATAAATGATGGAATGAGGAAATATTCTAGTAAGTATAGAAATACCAGGGGATAAATAAAGGAGTGGGGTTGATTTTGAAAGTAGAGTGCCATTTACTGCCCATCACTGGAAGTTGAAAAGAACTGCAAATTTGACCTATAAACGCCACGGCACGGTATGTATTTTTCAGTGTTTTTAAAAAGCGCTTAGAATGAAGTTTCAAATGATACCAGGGATTTGTTGGAAAGGGAAATAGTATAGCACTGGGAGGGCAAGAGATTTGTATAGAGTTCTATGGGAAAATAATTGGTACTCTTTTCCCTATAGAGACCCCATTTTTGAAATGTCACGTGACTTTAAAGACAAAATTAGTTGTTGATAGCAAATGATTTGAAGATGGGAGACATTTTTGAGAAGCTGAAATTGAATTTAGCAAATAAGAGTGAGAGGGTGGGGGTAGGGGAGGGGGATTGTGTACTGTGGAGAGGGGGGACCAATAGTAGGGGGTATGGGGTGATGAGGGTCACATGGCCGGAGGAGGGTAGGAAGGTAGAGCTGGTGCATCGGGTTGCTCTTATGGTAGAGATGCGTCGGACCCCATCTCAGTTTCCAGGTAGGGGACTAGAGGTCAGCCATCTCTGCCATAAGAAGTTGTGTATCAACCCGATGCACCTCACTCGGGAGCAGCATGCCATTAATCAGGAGCGGATTCACTGTGCAGGCCAGGGTTTTTGTACTGAGGCCCACTACCCCAAGTGCATTTTTTAAAGTAATTTTTTTTATTAATAGAAGAATTTGATAAATATTAAGATATTAATCACTCAATTTAGAATAGTTGTGTTCTGGGTACTTTTTTTTCTGAGCTCGGGTTCGAGATTCCACTAGCATCATATTTTTTTTATATTTGACTTCCTCTTGGTGTTTTTCATACAGTTTGTACAGTTTTTTGCGTTTAATAACCCTTTTTGTTTTGTAGGACTGAGACTTCTGATTTGATTTATTTAACTCATAATCTTGTTGTATCTTATCTAGGGAATGGTCAACCTGGCCACCAGTGGGAATGGGGGCACCAACCCCTGCACAGAGACCTCTGATGGAGCTGCCCGGACCGTGATTAGAAGAGTGAGCAGCACTGTGCGCCCGACCAGCAAAGTTTCTCGTGAAAGTGACATTACGAGGTAGGGATCGTCGCAGAGTTCTGTTGAAGCTTTCGACCTTTTGTGAGTTGCTGTTTTTGATCGTCCTGTCCAGTACAGCTGGACACAACCTCTTTGAGATGCAGGCATGGAGCCTTGCCTCGTTCTCGACTGAAGACGGTATTGTGAAATCATGACCTAAATAAGAACTCTTCCTAACCCAATTGTTACTAACTCTGCCTTTGCACACTAGAGAGTGTTTTCTGCATAATGCATGATCCCCCATGTAACACTTTACTATTGCATGTTTGGCATAAGATATTTTGTTTTTCATTTTATCTGCATCTCCGGCATATGCTGCTTGAGCTTGGTTTATCTCTGCCGTGCATCTGTCAACAGCATCAAGGGCAAAATTGTGCAAAAGTTTGGTTTTTTCTGCCTTTGTTCTTTTTGGCATGACCTCTAACAGTTTTTGATCTTTTTTGATTGACTTCCTAATATTCTCAGACAAGTGACGAGTGTCAATATAGTGTACTGGTTTATTTTGTAGCAGACCGTCCTTATAGAGGGAATCTGCAGCTCGACCAGCGGAGCTGTCCGGGTCAGTGGTTACCTCCCTTACCTCGAGGCCATCTTTGCAGAGGAGTTCCGCCATCCCCTCCCGAGCCCATGTGAACTCATCCCCTATCGTATGCTGCATGGGTAGGTTTGCCCCACACACCCCAGGACTACATTGGTGGTTAGCAGTGCCCTCCTCCAGTAAGTGGCCATGTTTGGAACAGATTTTATTTTTTGTAACCATTTTAACAATTTGGTGTTTTGATGTGACATTTTCAGCAAATGAGTACACTGTCTGTGTCGCCGGCTGGAAGGGTGTCTCACCCACCCCCGAGTACAGGGGGTTATTGTACATGCCATCACACTGTACGGGGATGGCATGTGGGGAGTCACTTCCCCTTAGAGTGTTGACATCCACCAGCTGGCGACACCGATTACTCATGTCAGCTTCATTAAGGGTCTCTATTAGGGGCATAATTTTATTTGATGTTTTTTGCAGGGACTTACGAGAAGGAGGGGGAGTGTTAGTAGAAAGAAGAATTTTCCTCATCCCATCATTGCCTATGGGGGTTTGACTTAGGCCCACCTGAAGCCCATAATTAACAGTGGCAGCTTTTCTACCCCGGGTTTTGGACTCTACCTCCTCATACAGATTATACCGCCTCGATGCATATCCACACGTGGTGCAGCAGAGGCCCAATCTGCTTCCAAGGCCTCGCCTCTCTTCGGTAGCCAGGTCCCATGATAGTGGTCCATCACAGCCTGGTTTCTCATGCCGGTGGACTCGCATGACCTCATTCCACATCTCGGCTGTTTTTCTTAGATGTAGGAGTCTATGGGAATTTTGGTTAGCCAGCCTAGGTAAATATTCAATGTTTCATTTGCTTTAAACAGTTGGCATTGTGCAGAGCATGTGAATAGATTTTAGAGTTACTTCCCTTAGACTATCTAACAAGACATAGAGAAATTTAACATTGTGTAAATTTTTTTCTCTTGCAATTATTACTTTTAAATTTTTGTAAAATACTGATAAGGCTTTTTACTGCATGTATCAAATTTGACCCTGCATGTATTTACATGTATTTACATGTAATTGTGTGTAATATGTACCCTACCCTTATTTAGACTTTTTTTTAGTATTTAGGTAATATTTAGCTTTATAATACTTAATTTTAAAAAAATATTTTGAGAAAAAGTGATTAATTGTGATTAATTTTTTTGAAATTTGACTTACTGTTCTGATTCATTTTCATTTAGGCCCTCCTGAACACTTTCATTGTTTGGCTTCCTTGGCCTGAGGAGGTGGTGGCACTTGGGTCGCAGCATCATTTCCTGCCTTTCAGCAGCTGAGGGAGTCACCGTCACCATCTGATGCATGTCCTCAGACAGTCTCCTGTACGGTGCAGGTAAATTTTCCTTTCGCTTACTTTCCACCCCCTTATTGTGAGGCACATTTTGGGGTTTGAAACCGCACTTGTTACCTTTTTGGAATTTTGGCATTTCTTTAAGTTCTCCTTTTCCAGTTTAAAATTTGAGTATTTTGGCAAATATACAGGGCTGTTTAAGGCTACAGAGACTGAACTCTAATGTGTTATCAAAATAAGGGATTTTCTCTTGTCTCAGTTAATTGTAAACAAAGAAGATGGGGGGCACCTGCTATTTCTCCAAGTTACATTAGATAGAGGGGTGGTGAAACTTTTTGCACATACTTAATCAGCAGGGAGGACCAGATAAGAATCATTAGTTTAACTAGAGGCCTGATTGATTTACTTCTCATAATCACCAAAAAGTCGGCTAATAAATCTTTTTGAAATATCCATATTTTGCATTATTTGCTATGTTTTCATTAAATTTGGGAACTTTTCTTATGTTCTGGGTAGAATCTACCCTTATGAAAGAAATAACACAGATTGCACTTAATATCATTTTATTTACATTTAAAAACAAAATCATGTCAATTAACAAGCATTTTATTTATTACAGTCACCAATATATCCAAATATGAACACGGGTCTGACAGTCATTCACCACATTCAACTCGGCTAGTACCAGTAAGGTGTCATCAATTGAAATGGTCACAGTATCCAAGACACTGAAGTCACAGAACTCAAATTCCATAGATGTACACAGGTAAGTGTTAAGTCTTTGAAAATCACTAAATTGACTAATTCTGAGGTAGGTAAAAATGTAAGTATAGGAAAAAGAGTACCAAAGACCCAGATTTTTACATCATTTCCTGGTTGAACAAGATTTAGCAGAGTAAAAAATGGCTAGGCTTTACCTGATTGGCTGAATTCAGGTAAGTAATTTTTTTCATTTTAAAGCAAAAATATTAATGTTTGAAATAAATGATGGAATGAGGAAATATTCTAGTAAGTATAGAAATACCAGGGGATAAATAAAGGAGTGGGGTTGATTTTGAAAGTAGAGTGCCATTTACTGCCCATCACTGGAAGTTGAAAAGAACTGCAAATTTGACCTATAAACGCCACGGCACGGTATGTATTTTTCAGTGTTTTTAAAAAGCGCTTAGAATGAAGTTTCAAATGATACCAGGGATTTGTTGGAAAGGGAAATAGTATAGCACTGGGAGGGCAAGAGATTTGTATAGAGTTCTATGGGAAAATAATTGGTACTCTTTTCCCTATAGAGACCCCATTTTTGAAATGTCACGTGACTTTAAAGACAAAATTAGTTGTTGATAGCAAATGATTTGAAGATGGGAGACATTTTTGAGAAGCTGAAATTGAATTTAGCAAATAAGAGTGAGAGGGTGGGGGTAGGGGAGGGGGATTGTGTACTGTGGAGAGGGGGGACCAATAGTAGGGGGTATGGGGTGATGAGGGTCACATGGCCGGAGGAGGGTAGGAAGGTAGAGCTGGTGCATCGGGTTGCTCTTATGGTAGAGATGCGTCGGACCCCATCTCAGTTTCCAGGTAGGGGACTAGAGGTCAGCCATCTCTGCCATAAGAAGTTGTGTATCAACCCGATGCACCTCACTCGGGAGCAGCATGCCATTAATCAGGAGCGGATTCACTGTGCAGGCCAGGGTTTTTGTACTGAGGCCCACTACCCCAAGTGCATTTTTTAAAGTAATTTTTTTTATTAATAGAAGAATTTGATAAATATTAAGATATTAATCACTCAATTTAGAATAGTTGTGTTCTGGGTACTTTTTTTTCTGAGCTCGGGTTCGAGATTCCACTAGCATCATATTTTTTTTATATTTGACTTCCTCTTGGTGTTTTTCATACAGTTTGTACAGTTTTTTGCGTTTAATAACCCTTTTTGTTTTGTAGGACTGAGACTTCTGATTTGATTTATTTAACTCATAATCATGTTGTATCTTATCTAGGGAATGGTCAACCTGGCCACCAGTGGGAATGGGGGCACCAACCCCTGCACAGAGACCTCTGATGGAGCTGCCCGGACCGTGATTAGAAGAGTGAGCAGCACTGTGCGCCCGACCAGCAAAGTTTCTCGTGAAAGTGACATTACGAGGTAGGGATCGTCGCAGAGTTCTGTTGAAGCTTTCGACCTTTTGTGAGTTGCTGTTTTTGATCGTCCTGTCCAGTACAGCTGGACACAACCTCTTTGAGATGCAGGCATGGAGCCTTGCCTCGTTCTCGACTGAAGACGGTATTGTGAAATCATGACCTAAATAAGAACTCTTCCTAACCCAATTGTTACTAACTCTGCCTTTGCACACTAGAGAGTGTTTTCTGCATAATGCATGATCCCCCATGTAACACTTTACTATTGCATGTTTGGCATAAGATATTTTGTTTTTCATTTTATCTGCATCTCCGGCATATGCTGCTTGAGCTTGGTTTATCTCTGCCGTGCATCTGTCAACAGCATCAAGGGCAAAATTGTGCAAAAGTTTGGTTTTTTCTGCCTTTGTTCTTTTTGGCATGACCTCTAACAGTTTTTGATCTTTTTTGATTGACTTCCTAATATTCTCAGACAAGTGACGAGTGTCAATATAGTGTACTGGTTTATTTTGTAGCAGACCGTCCTTATAGAGGGAATCTGCAGCTCGACCAGCGGAGCTGTCCGGGTCAGTGGTTACCTCCCTTACCTCGAGGCCATCTTTGCAGAGGAGTTCCGCCATCCCCTCCCGAGCCCATGTGAACTCATCCCCTATCGTATGCTGCATGGGTAGGTTTGCCCCACACACCCCAGGACTACATTGGTGGTTAGCAGTGCCCTCCTCCAGTAAGTGGCCATGTTTGGAACAGATTTTATTTTTTGTAACCATTTTAACAATTTGGTGTTTTGATGTGACATTTTCAGCAAATGAGTACACTGTCTGTGTCGCCGGCTGGAAGGGTGTCTCACCCACCCCCGAGTACAGGGGGTTATTGTACATGCCATCACACTGTACGGGGATGGCATGTGGGGAGTCACTTCCCCTTAGAGTGTTGACATCCACCAGCTGGCGACACCGATTACTCATGTCAGCTTCATTAAGGGTCTCTATTAGGGGCATAATTTTATTTGATGTTTTTTGCAGGGACTTACGAGAAGGAGGGGGAGTGTTAGTAGAAAGAAGAATTTTCCTCATCCCATCATTGCCTATGGGGGTTTGACTTAGGCCCACCTGAAGCCCATAATTAACAGTGGCAGCTTTTCTACCCCGGGTTTTGGACTCTACCTCCTCATACAGATTATACCGCCTCGATGCATATCTACACGTGGTGCAGCAGAGGCCCAATCTGCTTCCAAGGCCTCGCCTCTCTTCGGTAGCCAGGTCCCATGATAGTGGTCCATCACAGCCTGGTTTCTCATGCCGGTGGACTCGCATGACCTCATTCCACATCTCGGCTGTTTTTCTTAGATGTAGGAGTCTATGGGAATTTTGGTTAGCCAGCCTAGGTAAATATTCAATGTTTCATTTGCTTTAAACAGTTGGCATTGTGCAGAGCATGTGAATAGATTTTAGAGTTACTTCCCTTAGACTATCTAACAAGACATAGAGAAATTTAACATTGTGTAAATTTTTTTCTCTTGCAATTATTACTTTTAAATTTTTGTAAAATACTGATAAGGCTTTTTACTGCATGTATCAAATTTGACCCTGCATGTATTTACATGTATTTACATGTAATTGTGTGTAATATGTACCCTACCCTTATTTAGACTTTTTTTTAGTATTTAGGTAATATTTAGCTTTATAATACTTAATTTTAAAAAAATATTTTGAGAAAAAGTGATTAATTGTGATTAATTTTTTTGAAATTTGACTTACTGTTCTGATTCATTTTCATTTAGGCCCTCCTGAACACTTTCATTGTTTGGCTTCCTTGGCCTGAGGAGGTGGTGGCACTTGGGTCGCAGCATCATTTCCTGCCTTTCAGCAGCTGAGGGAGTCACCGTCACCATCTGATGCATGTCCTCAGACAGTCTCCTGTACGGTGCAGGTAAATTTTCCTTTCGCTTACTTTCCACCCCCTTATTGTGAGGCACATTTTGGGGTTTGAAACCGCACTTGTTACCTTTTTGGAATTTTGGCATTTCTTTAAGTTCTCCTTTTCCAGTTTAAAATTTGAGTATTTTGGCAAATATACAGGGCTGTTTAAGGCTACAGAGACTGAACTCTAATGTGTTATCAAAATAAGGGATTTTCTCTTGTCTCAGTTAATTGTAAACAAAGAAGATGGGGGGCACCTGCTATTTCTCCAAGTTACATTAGATAGAGGGGTGGTGAAACTTTTTGCACATACTTAATCAGCAGGGAGGACCAGATAAGAATCATTAGTTTAACTAGAGGCCTGATTGATTTACTTCTCATAATCACCAAAAAGTCGGCTAATAAATCTTTTTGAAATATCCATATTTTGCATTATTTGCTATGTTTTCATTAAATTTGGGAACTTTTCTTATGTTCTGGGTAGAATCTACCCTTATGAAAGAAATAACACAGATTGCACTTAATATCATTTTATTTACATTTAAAAACAAAATCATGTCAATTAACAAGCATTTTATTTATTACAGTCACCAATATATCCAAATATGAACACGGGTCTGACAGTCATTCACCACATTCAACTCG
>NW_026929062.1:0-35515 GCF_032062105.1 Saccostrea cuccullata | reverse complement strand
TATAACTCGTCGATATATCTTATCGTCGAGCTGAATGTAACAGCAAGTGTTTTCGTTTTTTCATGCATACCATTTCAGACAAATTATACATTACACGAACTTAAAACAGGTCTCCTAATAACGGAGCGCAAGTAGTACCCAGGTAAAACCCCCATACATAATGACAATCAGAAACTCAAACATTTTTTAAGTATGCTTCAGTATACTTATTTGTACAATCAATATGCGTTATCTTCACCTTTTTCATTAATTACACAGATTACAAAATAATGCTTAAAATCTGTGCTTGGTAGAAAAAAAAGTATTGATTGAAATATTGAAATATATTAAAGAAAAGAATAATGCACTGAAAATAATAAAATAAAACTCTATTAAAACATTAAATATTTTAATGTGCATGTACTTTACACTTCTGCAGTCATTTTCATGTTGAGCAATGTTTACAGAAAATGTACATGTAATTCATCTAAACGTATGTATGTTTTCTTTCCAGCTTTACCGATTTCTACATTTTGAAAACTCAAATATCTAAAACATGTATGTTTGATGGTATCGTTATGTCACAATGATATTGCTAGTTTGAAACAATCTATCATGTCACTATCAGGGACTCTTTGAAAATTGACATCAAAACGTTCACCATATGTTCATATTTTAAGGATTAGTTATAAGATATGATCGTTATTATGGTCGTTCACCATCCTGCAAGTGGTAATAGTTTGTTATTAGAAGAGAAATCAACCTGCTCAAGAATTTTAAAACTAAGATAAGTGACAAAGGATGGTTTTCAGTCAGATATAAGGGAGACAAAAATTGTTTACATTGCAGCATTAAGTCCACTGTTTACCAAAACATTTTCCAAAAAAATGCTATATCCATTACAAATCAGACATTCTCCTCAAAAAAAGTCATTGTAAAAGTTGATTGATTTGTTACAGTGAACAATATATCTATCATGATCTTCAATGATCCACATCGAATATTCGGACGGTCTCTTATCACGTCAAGGCCACACCATGGTATTAAATGAAAATGTAAAGACTATTAAATATTAACAATTACACAAAGAGCTTAAGGCAGATGTTGTACCAACTGAGCCATCCGATTCCGGGAAAACAAGCCCGCCTGGCCACTATACATTATTATATCCGAACACAATGACAATAATACAATTTCATACGATCATTTTAATTTTAATATGAGAAGAACACTCCCATAACGTTGATTGACTTGAAAAGATTTTAATTTTTTAATTGTACATTATTTACATAATTTAGTAATAAATGTAATAAAAAAAAATATCCATTATAAAAGAGTCGTTTGAGAGACTAATAGACCGAAACATTTTCGAACTTAATTTAAACTGTTCCTAAATTCTCTTAACCATCATTCTGGTCGCCGCCACTTCCTCTCCAGAAAGAACCGACGGGAACCAGGGATATACCCATTCCTTCACAGACCAGGGGCCGTTAAGGAATGCATTGAAACAGGAATTAAACCACCACCCGCCCCTATTAAACTCGGCACAGTTAGATCCACTCCTGTCGTTGTCATTATCAAATGTACTAAAGTACATCACGGAAAGTTCAAGTATTTTATCTTCTTTATGTAGCATACCGTCACCTATAAAAGAATTGGACAATATTACACAATTACTATTTTTTTTTATATAACTCCATTCCTTATTATATTTATTAACTGTAAAAACCGTAGTGTATTGTACACAGATATTTGTTTTTCAACATTATCAACTATGATATAAATATATTGTCATGAGGCATCTTAATCGTTTTTAGTTCTTTTCGCTGTTTTTGCATAACATGAAAAGTCAAATCTGGTCATAGAATAAACTGTTGCGTAGGCGGAATGATCTAATGTGACACCAAAACTGATTTCCCATACTTTACAAACATTATATTTTATTATGTAGAGAATGAAGCATGTTCGTGACATTGAATTTAAAATCAACGATTGAAAGATCATTTTATACGTTCATTATATACCAATATAAATATTTATTCAAATGAATATCAATCCAATGAAACTGCTATACCACATTTGTATGGTAATCTTTAGAAATGTCGATTTATTTCAATCAACATAGATCTTTTCTTCTGAGGTATGACCTGCCAATGAATCTTATTTAAAATATTCCAGTCAAATCATGACGTTGTTTATGAACAATGTATCAGTTTATATTATCAACCCAGTATTTACTTTAAAAAAAGGTGAAAGAATTGCACGCACCCAAGGTTCCTGAGGTAGATCCTCCTAAATAGAGTTGATACTTCTCTGCTCCACTGGAAACAAGGAAACGAACATACAATTCATACAGCGTTCTGCCGTCCCTTAGTGTGATGGTAACATACAATGACGAGTCATTTCCCTTTGTTAATTGGTGGATCACATCGTTTCCTGTTTGAAGTTGTAATTAATGATGTAATTTTTATGTATCTAAATCATAAATTGTGTTTGTTAAAATAGATATGGTATGAAAAACTACTTATTATTTGATATGTTTTATACTATTTAAACACAAGGCCTTTGTTTTTAATAACTCCGCCAGTTTGACCAATGCATAGTTGGTTGCATGATTTTTTTTCAATAAATTTTATAATAACAATTATTTTATATCCAATAAAAGAAGGTAACAATTAAACTAGTTGACCTAATTATAACAACTTTAGTTCTAAAAGGAAAAATTATTTGATCCGTTGATTAGTAAGTATAAAATGCAAACTGACCCCCATTTTCCTTGTGATATTGAATCATCATATATAAATAGTTATTTAAAATATTTTTCCACAAAATTCCTTGATTTTGTTTCAAAGTGACTTTCATTATTGATTACAGGCAAATTCGCAAGTCATTTACGGAAATACACGTATATACAACATAATGAAAAATACCCAAAAAGGAGAATATAGTCTTTAGCTCTATTAACACAGATTTTGGTCTAGATTGGGTGGAACTCTAAAAATTACATTTATTTCGTATATTTTAGCTAATTTTATATTTACCAATCAAAAACTGTGTTCCGGTCCACCGAAGCCAACCCTATAATCTGCCCAGTTCCGCTCAAAGCTCACAGATTCGTTTATTCGAATTTGGATAGCCTTTGAAAGATAAACAATCAGAGATCATTATTGTGATGTTAAACTGTGTTTTGTTTTTACCCCCTTTGGCCGCGAGGCGTAGTGGTTAGGGCATCTGTTGTAGATGTGCAAAATAAGGAGTCAATCATTATAGCCGGTTCGAATCCCACTGTGAGACGTGGAGACCGGTGTAAGTACAAAAAGTGACCCCCGTAGAATATAGACCGAAGGCCATTTTTCTGCGTAGAAATTTGACTCCCCGGTCAATATTCTACGTAGAAAAATTACCCACTTTTGTAAAATTATGGTCTTGTTGTCTTTTTCTCTCCGTGTGCATTTTAGAAAAACGACCCCGTAGATTAACAACAACTTGTCATTTTGTATGCAAAACATTTGTTTTGGTAGGAATATTCTTGTTATGCGAATGTATACGGGTAATATCAAGCAGCTTTATGATATGAAGATTAAATTTTCTGAAAGTTTTTAAGCTTAAATAAAGAAATAAAAGCTATACTACGAGTTACGTTCAATAAGTAATTTAATTCACAGTATGTAATAATAAATGTTAAGGTATTTCTTTTATATATATGAAAAGTTCTATTAGAGAGAGAGAGTGCATTATTTACATGTAGAGACAATATTAAGATACTATACATTTAATCGTCACAGCAGTTTTAGAATTTTGACAAAGGAAAAAAAAAACATATAACAATATTTTCATCTGATAGGTGCCGTAAATTTGCCTTTAACGGTCTATTTAAAAACTAATGTTTAAACAAAATAAAAGATTTGCTAAACTTGCTTAATGTTTGACGAAATATGGGTACAAATTCTTAGCCGTAAAATAAAATAAATGATAAAAAATGTGGAACCAAGAAAAAGGTGTATTGTTATAATGATAACAAGAAACAATGGATCCAAACATGTGTTATTTGTCTTCGTGTATTTAAAGAGGTCCATTAAACATGTACACACATCCAAATGAAGGACTAGCAATGGTTCGTTTTATGTTCAAATTGCACAAAGGAAGGTTCATCGAATTTTTTGCAAAGGACGTCTGACATTCGATGATCAGGGTATTTTTCTTGTGCCCGACAACGAAGCTGCATATATGCTAAGAGAATTTAATAAGATTCTGAAGAAAAGAAAACATACAGGACTTTTCATTTACCCATATTAGGTTGATCGCAGCCACTGTGAGATCTTTTCATTCACAAAACACATCAAAACAAACCAAGAAATATTGTACAATGTCAGATATGTCATCAGTGTCTTTAACCATCCCTAAAAATGCATAGACCGAGGACTTCTGTTCATGGATACAAAGACCCAAGACACAAGTAAAGGGTAACATGAGATGCCTTGAGCGATTGAAACTATTAAGAATATGTATTCCGTTCTTTTCTTACTCTAAGATGACATGTTGCATTATTTTTTTGAATGACCCTCGTGCGTTTTACATTAATAATACAAACAGTTTTATCCCCATTCAAGGAAAATAATGCCTATTAAAATGTTCTAAGGCTGTTTGAACGAAGATACTCGTATTTATAGAATCGTTTATTACATTTTATTAAGTAAGTTTCCACAGCTGTAATTTTAATCTTTAAAAAGGTCATTCTTAGCTGGTGTCAAAAGAGGAAACTTTAAAAAGTTTTCATAATTATGAATTTCTTTGATTTTACCCTGGATTAATAATTTGCAAAAATCAAGTTTTAATTTTTCAAAAGTTTAACTTTTTGATTCCTTTTTTTAAAACTGGCGCAGAAATGGGTGCTAGCTTAGAAAATTAGATCTTATAACAATATTATTTGGTTTTCTATGAATTGAGTTTCAAACATCTCAAAAAAGGTAAAACCTTGTCCATAACTTTTGAATGGGTGGGACTATGACTTTCATATTTCACCCGTGTTTTTGTGACAACCTCTTTTTGGAATACAGCAAATTAAAACAACATTTTTGTTCTAAATAAATATTAGCTTTAAACAAAAATAGTGGCTACATTTGGACCTTTTATAAGGGAGACATGAACACATATGTAAGATGCCTTTTATATACATGCCGATGCGCTAATTATAAAGATTTTAATATAAACTACATACTGTCCAGCCTCCGTCTAATGTCTCCATATCACAGTAGGTTCTTACAGACTCAGAGCTAGGTCCAAAGGGAAAAATACTGTACACACCTGACTCAGTGTTACCAATGTCACGGTGCACCTTACAGTCTATTGCAAGAACTGAAAAATCAAATTAAAAGAAATACAGCCATCGTTGTTTTTGTTTGTTTGTTTGTTTTTTTTTTTAAGTTAGCAATTTTTATAGAATGTGATTTGTCTTTCTAATTTGGAACTGCTTACTCCTTCATGGCATATGATCCCACCTCCTATTTTGTATTGTTAAATAGACTTTTTAACACAAATGCTGTTCGTTATAATAACATATTTCATCGGACCATTTCTGATGTTCATTTTCTTGAACTTTTAATTTATATCTATTTTAATCTATTTATAAAAATCGATGAGGAATTGGATTTTTAAATATTGGATGGGGTAACATTGCATATTTAATCAAATGAACTAAGCCATTAAATCATTTAAGTGCTGTTCTATATTAAGTTGTATTCAGTTTACCTTCACAATTGTCTCCAACATATCCAGTAACACAGCTGCACGTGTATCCTCGTATTAAAGACTGGTCGGCCACACAGTTTCCTCCATTCTTACAATCATGGCCGTCACATATATCAGCTATTCAGAAAAAATATCGAAATTCGGTACAAAAACAACGTTCTTATAACTTAAAAGCTTAGTTATAATATTTAAAACGAAGAGAGTTCTCAGGTGGCTCAGGTTTATTTCTTCTTTAAATCTGCGTTGATTAACAGTTACTAAGCCAAGCGCCCGACTTAAGAATTTATAATTAGGGGTAGTACGGGTGGGTCCTTGATACTGAAATAATTTTTCACGGTAGTTATTGGCAAAATAAAGAATTTTCACTGCTCAATTGCCCTTGGTGCTAATTAAGGTCTAAAAAAACCAAAACTATCTGGTGTGGCAAAAACTGTATAAAGTTAATCCATAAACCAGGTAATAGATTGATTTTTAGTTGTATTTTGTGTCAATCTATGGAATTTTTCACTCATATAGAGATAGTAACATATTTCAATGGGCTTCAATTTTTGACTTTTACTAGGAACTCAAGGCTGTTGGAAAATGAGAGATCTTTATTATACTAACGCCTACACAGCTTTTGTTTTTCAAGGTCTTATCCAAAGGCCTCACATTTTTCACTTCAAAGAGATGTGTGCATGGCAAAGGTATAGTTACTACATATTTGATTGCCTTAGGTTAAGCATATGGAGACAATGAACGCTCTACTGACAATCAAGCAAAGAAAGTACAAAAATGTACTTACATTCACAAATGTAAACCCTTCTGCACATTTTTTTTTACTTATAACAATATTTACATATTCATTTAAACCTACATCGTTCAATGAAATTGAATCTTATAGAGATGGTAAAAATGTTTATTTTAAAATGACATAAAAAATGGCAAATATTTAAGAAGTAAATAAAGGTCTTCTTGTACATAATACCTTCACAATTGTCTCCAACATAACCCTGAAAACAGTTACACTTGTAACCCCGGGCGCTGGTTTGGTCTGCTTCACACCAGCCTCCATTCAGACAGACATGGCTGTCACAAACACCGAATAGAATCAAGGATTCATTTTGAAACAGTAAACCAAATTTTTCTTTTTCGTAATATACTTCAAGTTCACAACAAATGATAAACTAACGGGGAATGAAACAAAATCAGTTTGCTGTAGGCCTTGATTTATTATAATAGTGTTATACTTTTAACAAACTATAGTTGAAATTTCAAAGTCGTCACTTTAGTAAACTGAATATCATTTAAATTCATATTATTTTACTAGATAGATTATTTTTTAATCTTTTGCATACATTTTTATTTTAACAAAAAGTATATGAATGTTTTGATACTTGAAATTTCCAATGATTTTAACCATTTTTGCTGTCTAATATATATTTATCAGCTTTTTTGAAAGCTGATAAATTTCAATCGTTCTTTAATGAACATAGTTTGTCGTTTTTCGTCCCTGTCCTGGTAGTTCAGTCGGTAACGTGCTTGCCCCCTTACGCGTAACATACAATGATTTAGCATGACCAGGTTGTATTATGAGAAAAACGACAACAAAATGTAATAATTCAATACTTAATTATGAAACAAAAACAACGAACCGATTAATGTGTTTTTAAATTCATTCTTTTTTTTTTCTGATTAATTTTTATATCCATAGCTCTGATTTTCATTCATTTAATCAATTATGAATAACAGTTGGGTAAAAATAAAAAAAAAGGTATTGCATAACCTCTTTAACATCACTTATATAGAGCTTATATGGTATACAAAAGAAAAAATATCCTTAAAGACAGCCAATTTTGATCAAAAAATCTCGCATGAACCTTCAGTTCAGGTCAGCTTACATTAAAATCGATAAAAGAATCGGCCTCCATTTCCCTCAGTGGTGTTTGTATAAAGGACGTAAGTATCACTGTATAATCTGCGACTCAAGAACAACTGCACTTATCACTGTGGCATATGGTCCATTTCTGCTGCATATTATACAACTTTTAACTGGCTTATGAAGAGAATAGCAAATTTGTCGTCCCCTAAGACAGCAAACTATTACCAGGGGCGCAGCCGAGGAAATTAGCTTGCCGTCGAGGGAGACGATACACTTGCTATTGTCCGAATAGTCAGTAAATCAATTCTTTATTATACCGAGGCTGATTTTACTTTCGTTACGTCATACTATATACGTCACAATCCGTATTAAATCAGAAGGCTGAAAAGCGAGGGAAACAGAATGCTGCCGGTGAATTGTTTGATGAGTATTTCACCATGAGAAGATAGCACAGAAAACTATTCCACGGTAGGGACTATTTGAAAAAAATAGCATGTATATTCGTCATATTTTGATATAGAACAAATTCACAGAAGCATAATAAAAATGATAAACACTTTTTACATAAATTACCTTCACAATTCTCCCCTCCATAACTTTCAACACAGTTACATCTGTAACCACGTGCACTGGTCTTATCTGCCCCACAAGTTCCATTCTGACAATCATGATGATCGCATACATTGACTATGAAAACAAAAAAATGGAGGACATTAGAAATATTTATACAGAAATAAAAAAAGACATTTCCATTGTGATGCAAACATATTATATGTATTTATAGTCAGTAAAAAAATCTGAGTATGAAATAATTGTTACATCATTGGGATATATCGAGTTAACTTTTACTGTAAAATCACATATTTTTGAGGTGTCAAATTTTTGTGTTTTGAGGAAAATTTATTGTTTCCTGGGGACTTGATTTCGTTGTTGAAGAATTGTTCAGAAGAAATATACATGAAACGTTGAAATTCGTTGTAGACATGATTTCTTGGGTCTCTTCATACCTCGAAAACCACAAAAATTACCCCCCCCCCACGAAATTTTGTAATATGACAGAAAGTGATAGTAAATATTTTTCATTGATACAAACGTTTTAATACAAGAATATTTACAAATGGATGTCTAAAATCGAGATTAAAGGACACAGCAAGAATTTATTCTCATCTTTAGATTTTTAAAAATGAATTTAGGAGTGTACGGGTAACATGTCGGCTAAAAAGTAGCAAAATGAAGCGCAAAATTCCAACAGATATTTGGAACAATTTAAGACTACATTAGGGTTGTTTATGTACTTGTATTAAAAGGTTTTTCCCCATATATTCCTTTGTTAAGCTTTGATACCTACTTTGGCCTCACCCTACCCCCAGGGGGTCAACTTAAATCGTCGTTACCAAAGGATGCTTCTAAACAGGTTTCATCTTAACTGGCCCGGTGAATCTTTAGATGAAGAATTTTATGGTGTCACAATCAAAGTTGATTTTGTTACATGTATATTTGTTTTTCTTTTATTAGTATTGCCCTGTGTTGAGCCTTATTTGTATTTAGTGTTTATCCTGCAAGGAGCCCCATTGTGACGCTCAGGTGATTTAAATATTTGGCCAGTCGCTATATAAGGTGATGTCAGGTTTGTCTTGGGTAGCGCACGTTTTCCTTGACCAGTGAAAGTAGTTTCACATGTCCATGGAGGGTTAGGTAGTTTTTCGTGGTAACTGAATCTCCAATCAGGGTAAGTGTAATTTACTTACATTTATTATATTAAAAAGTAATGCAGTATTATGTTAATTGAGCTTATTCTATTTTTATCCACGAGAAAGTGTTTGAATTGTATACGGGAATTTTACCACGTGCACATGCCGTGAGTTTAAGCGTAAAGTAATGATATTAGTTTATTACTCAAAGTGTAACGTTACATTGTATTATTATTTTGCTTTGCGAAGCGGTGTGATACATGTTAGTTAAAACTGTATGTTTAAACAAGTATATGTGTAAACATTTATGTTATGTTGTAAGGCAGCCCGTTCGGGGTCAAGCTTATTATGTCTACGCATAATTGTTGAAGGTCCCTATTGATAAATGTACGTTAGTATGATTTGGTGCTGTCGGTGGAGGCAACCTAAGGGCGTGGTACGCTGGGCCGAGACCGTGAGAGAGGAAACGTGGTTTCCCGGATTTGGCAGCATTGCAGACGCTTAAGGCGCGTGGGATAGGCGCGGGACGTCGAGGACGTGGTGGCATTTGGTGTAAGGGCGTGGTACCCGTAGGTCATGGACCGTTAAACACAGGAGGCGGGGACGGATATAGGAACGTGGTCTCAGGATGGACACTGATAGACATTTTGAAATTCATTAATTTCATTTTGTATATTTGTACATATTTGTTTTTATATAAAATTGTAAATAGAAAATAGTTTTGTTATCACTGATCAAGTTTAGGGTAAGTTATAATATTTTTTTTTATTGTATTGTTGTAGAGACGTAGGATGGAAACTTGGGTTCTAGGAGGACATTTGTACCATGAATTAGTTTGTATTATGAAGGTTTGATTTTGATTTAGTTCAGTTTTCCTGGAGTGATATTTTGCTTTGTCATTTTTGTGTCAGTTTATGTTGTTTGATAGTTGGTTTATTTACTGGCGATTTTTGAGATGGATTTGTTAAAAGAGCTGACTGCATATGGTCAAAGTTTGGAGTTGACGGGAGCAGATCTTCAGAGGTTCATCCGTGAACAACAGGCACATCTGCGAGACTCAGAGTTGAGCAAAGAGAGAGACAAAAAAGGACAGAGACTATGAATTGAAGAGAGAAGCGTTGGAAGTAGAGAAGCTCCGACTAGAAGAAAAAGAAATCACTAGATGCACTGGAAAGTAAGTACCAAGCTAATGTACAAGAACTTAAATACCAGTTGAGTTTGAAAGAGACAGAATCTAGAAAGCTGCTAAGTCAGACATATCTGATGGTTCATTAGCAAAGGTTCCTAAAATGCCATACTTTGATGAGGTTAAAGATGACATAGACTCTTTTCTTAGACGATTCGAAAGATACGCTATAGCACAGAAGTGGAACGAAGGAATAGGGGCCGTGAACTTAAGCGCATTACTTAAAGGACGAGCTCTTGATGTCTATGCCCTACTTCCACAAGAAAAGGCTCTGGATTATGCAGCCCTTAAAACAGCTTTGCTGAGGAGGTTTGAGAAAACAGAGGACGGTTTTCGAGAATATTTCCGTAGGTGTAGACCAGAGGTAGGTGAAACCTTTACACAATTAGCAGTTCGTTTAGGAAGTTATCTAGATAGTTGGAGCTGATTGTCTAAGTAGGTTGTAGGATTTGAGTGAGACATTATGAACATTATAGTTTTGTACAAATGTTTTTGTTGTTGTTGATTGTGAGTTTTGCACAAGTTCAGTGAACTTTCTTGAATTGGGGAGGTGATGTCACAATCAAAGTTGATTTTGTTACATGTTTATTTGTTTTTCTTTTATTAGTATTGCCCTGTGTTGAGCCTTATTTGTATTTAGTGTTTATCCTGCAAGGAGCCCCATTGTAACGCTCAGGTGATTTAAATATTTGGCCAGTCGCTATATAAGGTGATGTCAGGTTTGTCTTGGGTAGCGCACGTTTTCCTTGACCAGTGAAAGTAGTTTCACATGTCCATGGAGGGTTAGGTAGTTTTTCGTGGTAACTGAATCTCCAATCAGGGTAAGTGTAATTTACTTACATTTATTATATTAAAAAGTAATGCAGTATTATGTTAATTGAGCTTATTCTATTTTTATCCACGAGAAAGTGTTTGAATTGTATACGGGAATTTTACCACGTGCACATGCCGTGAGTTTAAGCGTAAAGTAATGATATTAGTTTATTACTCAAAGTGTAACGTTACATTGTATTATTATTTTGCTTTGCGAGGCGGTGTGATACATGTTAGTTAAAACTGTATGTTTAAACAAGTATATGTGTAAACATTTATGTTATGTTGTAAGGTAGCCGTTCGAGGTCAAGCTTATTATGTCTACGCATATTTGTTGAAGGTCCCTATTGATACATGTACGTTAGTATGATTTGGTGCTGTCGGCGGAGGCAACCTAAGGGCGTGGTACGCTGGGCCGAGACCGTCGAGAAGGAAACGTGGTTTCCCGGATTTGGCAGCATTGCAGACGTTTAAGACGCGTGGGATAGGCGCGGGACGTCGAGGACGTGGTGGCATTTGGTGTAAGGGCGTGGTACCCGTAGGTCATGGACCGTTAAACACAGGAGGCGGGGACGGATATAGGAACGTGGTCTCAGGATGGACACTGATAGACATTTTGAAATTCTTTAATTTTCATTTTGTATATTTGTACATTTTTGTTTTTATATTATATATAAAATTGTAAATAGAAAAATAGTCTTGTTATCACTGATCAAGCTTAGGGTGTCGTGACAAAAATAATAAACATTTTTATATGAATTACCTTCACAATTCTTCCCTTTGTAACCTTCCATACAACTACATTTGTAACCACGTGCTCTGGTCTTAGTGAATCTTGAAAAGAAGATTATTGGGGTTTTTTTTATGTACTCTTATGTTAAACCTTGATACCCGACTGTGGCCCAATACTTACTCCGGAGGTCAGAATATGAACACATTTCAATCTACACGACCTGAAGAGGATTCCACAAGAGTTTCATCTTTGCTGGACCAGAGGTTTTTGAAAAAAATAGTTTGGGAAGTTTCAGATGCCGGTCCCCAGAATCACTCGATTGCGCATGAGCAGTTATTTCCCTTGCCGTTGCTATGCAGAATGTAAACAAACCGCAATTTCCCACTCGCTTCAACACGCATCCAATCGAGTGATTTGGGTTAGGTTATATAGATTTTAAAATTGGGGTTGTTTTATAAATCCACTCTGTAATCTTTCTGACTTATGGCTAATTTATGTAATTTTTGCTTACAAAAAGCACTATGAGTGCCCTTTGTGACCAAAAACTTACATGAATCAGCCTGTAGAATCGCGCCGATATCTTACACTTTGGTTTAGTTCATGAAATTTTTGCTTTACAAAGAACAGGAAAGTTTAAGAAATGAAAGTTCGGGTAAATCAACTCTATTGTCGAAAAATGACGATTTTCAGCGCTGAGTTTAGGCAAGTTGTTGTAAAAGCGAATTACCGTTAACTGCAGTTCGATATCCTGATGCACAATTCAATCCATCGATGACCAGTAATTTGCTAACATTTGTTAAATCCCTGTATTTCTTACAAAAAACACGCAATTTTAATAGCATTGCACTTTGAGTCCTATCAGGCATTTCTTCAGTACGTCAAAACACAAGTGACACATCTCATGAATATTTATGAAATAACGTTAGTATCGACTTCATACTCTGCGACTCAAAAACAACTGCATTTGTCACTGCGGCATGAGGGCGATTCTGCTGTACATAAAATGATAAACACATTGATATAAATTACCTTCACAATTCTCCCCTCCATAACCTTCCAAACAGTTACATTTGTAACCACGTGTTCTGGTCGTATCTGATTCACAATTTTCATTCTTACAATCATGCCGATCGCATACATGGACTAGAAAACAAAGAAAATATTGGGGATCAGAACATCAATACTAAAACTAAGGAAAATGGAAGATTGAAATGCGCTAATATTTTATGTATTTATTGTGAGTAACTGATCAGAGTATGAAATAAATGTTACAGACTTGTACCTTCTGAGATCATTTGGTATATATTGAGTTGACTTTTAAGTGAAAGTTGCCATTTTTAATTGATTCAAAAGTTTTTATACAAGTACATTTAAAAATGTATGCCTAATGTCGAGATCAATGTCACAGCAAGATTTTTCTTATCATGTAGAGTTTCTTTAAAAATTTTTAGGAATAAACCGTTAACAGGTCGCCTAAAAAGAGTTTTAAAGATCTTTCCAATGCTAAAATTTTATACCTCATTGTGGCCCCACCCTACCCTCGAGGTCATGATTTGAACAAAGTTATATGTTTTTTTCTGGGAAGATGTTTATGCAAGATCATGAGTTTTATCTTTCCTGACCCAGTAAATCTTGAGAAAAAGATTTTTAAAGATATTTTTCTATGTATTCCAATGTTTAATTTTGATACACCACTGTAGCCCTACCTCAGGGATCACAATATGCACACATGTGCATCTAAGTGACATGAGGATGATTCCACTTGAGTGTCACTTTCCTGGCCCAGTGGTTCCTGAGGAGGTTTTTTTCAGATGTCATTAATTTTTCACTTATTTATAATTATGTCGCCTTGGAAAAGGACATGAACCTTCGTTTAAACAAAGTTGAATCCCCTAATCAAGGCTATTTTGTAGCAGGTTTGGTTAAAATTGGCCCAGTGGCTCTTCAGAAGATGAAAATGTGAAATGGTATCAAAACAAAAACAACTACAGCAGCGAAATACAACAGACAAATTTTGATCAGAAGAGCTTAAATGAGCCTTCGGTTCAGGTGAGCTAACAATGGGATTCGTATTTGCATTGTAAGTATCAACTGCATAATGTGCGACTCAAGTACAACTGCACTTATCACTGTGGCATATGGGCGACTTCTGCTGTATATAAAATAAAAAAAACAATTTTATAAAAATTACCTTCACAATTCTCCCCTTCATAACCTTCTATACAGTTACATTTGTAACCACGTGTTCTGGTCTTATCTGCATCACAAGTTCCATTCTTACAATCATGTTGATCGCATACAGGGACTAGAAAAAAAGTTTTGTCTGGACATAAAAATATCAATACACCAAAAATTAAGAAAAAGCTGAAAACATCTAATTTGTAATGCACTAATATTATATGTATTTATAGTCAGTGAAAAATCTGAGTTTGAAATAAATGTTACAGACATTTTCGCTAAAAAGGAGAAAAATGAAGCCGCAAAATTCTAAGAGATAATTGGAAAGTATCCTTAAAGACTACTAAAGGGTTGTATATGTACTTGTATTAAAAGGTTTTTCCTATGTATTCCTATGTCATATGTTGATAACCCACTATGGCCCCACCTTTCCCCCTTGTAGTCATTATTTGAACGAATTTGAATCTTTTGCTACCAAAGGATGCTTCTAAACAGATTTTATTTTTACTGGCTCAGTGAATCTTGAGAAGAAGATTTATCAAGATTTTTCAAGATGTATGCATATCCTTAACTTTGCTATTCAACTGTGGTCCCTACCCACCCCGGGGTCATGATTAGAAAAAAATTAAATTTCAGTTACCAAAGAATGCTTCAGGGTTAGGGTTGGAAGTGGGGACAAATTGGGTAAAAAAAATTGAAATAGGAAAACATAGGAAAAATCTTTATTGGGCCAGAAAAGATAAAACACATGCAGAAACATCATCTAAAAGGGAATATTTGATTTTGTTCAAGTTAAGACCCCGGGGATAGGGCGGACCCACAATGGGTATAAAATTTAACATAGGATTGCATACGAGAGATCTTTAACAATCTTTTTTTCAAGAGCCACTGGGCCTGGAAAGATGAAACTTGTATAGAAGCATTCTTCAGAAACTAAGAAATTAAGAACCCATAACTTTGCGACGCATGAACAACTGCTCTGACCACTGGGGCATGTAAAGGACCTCTGTAGTCTATATAATAATAAAAAAATTATATAAATTACCGTCACAACTCTCCCCCTTGTAACCTTCCAAACAGTTACATTTGTGACCAAGTGCACGGGTTGTATCTGCCTCACAATTCCATTCTGACAATCATGATGATCGCATACATGGACTAGAAAAATAAAACTTTGAATTTAAACGATTCATTGTTATATCTCTCTCGTATGACCTTATGATTTGCGAACATTGAATACATGAGATAAATGGATTTTATGATCTTAGTCATTGTTTCTAGCTTATACTTTTATATAAATTACCGTTACAATTCTCCCCTTTGTAACCTTCCATACAGTTACATTTGTAACCACGTGTACTGGTCTTACATGTAACTGGCTCACAAGTTCCATTCTGACAAACATGTTGATCGCATACATGAACTAGAAAAACAAAACTTTTAATTTAAACGATTTATAAAGAATATCACCTGCTTTTTTGATCTCGGCCCTGGTATCAGCCCGAGCGTTGGTATCGGCCCAAGTCCGGAGGGCGCGGGCCGACACCCTCTGAGGGCTGATACCAGAGACGAGAACAAAACAGTGGTGTGATGTGTTTATATCATATATCTAAAACCAAAGAAAAAGAATAAATATTCAGATATTTTTCGATCAAGATGTGTGTCGTAAGAAGATTAGAGTTATCTTTCTTTATTCCCATGTTCCTGAAGATGTTGCTTGACGGTGAATAATCATATTATATAGAGTAAGATTTGTCTGGTCTGGCCAATAAAAAGAATAGTCCTGGTGTTTTGAAACAATTTGTTTTGAAGCACATAAGATAACAATTTTAAAAAAAGTCCAAAACTTAAAAATATTCTACTTTCACTTTGTATCGAACCGGCATTACACTTTCTTCAACATATCAGTCTGAAATTTATAGTAACTATTTGTTTTGTTTACTATAAATATTTTCATTAAAAATTAGACATTAAATGAAAACTTGGTATTGTCTTACTGTCAAAGCAAATAAACGTCCAGTTTTTTTTTTCAAAAGATGATTTGTTGCTGTCCTAGAAGTAAACAAGAGTTACGTCTCTTTCGTCACAAGTGCTATTATTTGGCGCACTTTTTAATACAATTTTCTTAAAATTCTAGTATATATAAATAATTTTTAAAAAATCAGGTTAATTTTTTCGAGATATATTGTTACTCTTTCATACTTATATATGAATTTTACTCTTAATTCACACTAATTAAACAGAAATAATGATTCAAAATTTGAGGGGCTAGACAGCTACTAGACGACGGGCCGGGACAGAGGTATCTCAGCCCGAGGGCGGCAGCCCTTTCCCCGGCGCTGTCTCGCCTAGTCCAAAACGTCTGTATCAGGGCTGATACAGTGTAAGGTATATGATATATTGTTATATCTCTCTCATAAGACCTTATAATTCATAAATACCGAATACTTGAGATAAATGGATTTTATGATCTCACTCAATGTTTGATGCTTATACTTTTATCTAAATTACCTTCACAATTCTCCCCCTTGTAACCTTCCAAGCAGTTACATTTGTAACCAAGTGCACGGGTCGTGTCTACCTCACAAGTTCCATTCTGACAATCATGCTGATCGCATACATGGACTAGAAAAATAAAACTTTGAAATTAAACGATTCATTGTTATATCTCTCTAGTATGACCTTATGATTTGAAATAATTGGATACATGAGATAAATGGATTTTATGATCTCACTCAATGTTTGATGCTTATACTTTTATATAAATTACCTTCACAATTCTTCCCTTTGTAACCTTCCATACAGTTACATTTGTAACCACGTGCATTGGTCTTATCTGCCTCACACGCTCCCTTCTGACAATCATGATGGTCGCATACATGGACTTTCAAATTGAAAAAAAAAAACCCTTCCCATTGTTATAAACTGTAATTATTTCGCGACCAACTTTAGGAAGCAATTAATAATGAAACAATTTATTAACTTTCTCTTTTTTCCCTACAATTAATATTTGCAAATTGATTTCAAAATGACGGATTGCAATTAAAAGATGATGCAACAAATAGCTGGTTTACAGTGTCTCTCGAAAGACCTTATGATTCACGAACATTGAATACATCACAGGATGTAGTTTAGTAGGGTTTTTCAATTTTTTCGATATTTTCAGTTTCGACATGATAAATCTTTAACTATTTTTTTGTGTACAAAAATGATCCTAACAGGAAAAGATGGTCTCACCGTAATATTTTAAAAACATAATGTGACTTACACTGACATACATTCCCATAAAACCTCTCAGGACAGGAACATGTGAACTGAGGTCCCCTCTGTGTATTGGATTTTAACCTCCAACCTTTGAATGTTGTTATGCGTGTACCACCATTTTTACATCGGTTATATTTCCAGTTCCAGCGAGTTTCTGAAACAATATACAGGGTGTTTTGCTATAAATGTTTCACACCTAAACTCTTTAAGAATGCAACACGGGTAAAAATAAAATTTTCATGTGCTTTTTAATACTGCAACGGTGAAAAATTGGGTTCATATGAACCTGAAACATATTTACAACTCTGTTCTGCAGCATGTTAAATAAAAAAGAGGGAGAAGGTGTGTGTATAGAGCATTTATTACAAATGCCAGATCAGATTACAGATACATGTATTACCATTTCAGAATGTCAGCAGAAGATTTGGTCCAAAGATATTCCACACCTTATATCAAGAAACTTGTACAATCATGTTTTTTCTATAGTGAAAATTTATGGTTGAAGGTGGGTAAAAAATTTTAACCACATTTTTTGGGGCCAACATTTATTTTGATAATAACTGTAACTAGAGGGTGCTTAAATATAAATCCCGGAAAATACCTTCGGGGCCCATGATATCACACAAAGTAGTGATTACTAAAAATACGCAGTTTAGTAGAACTGAGGTCCGTTGTCCATGAATAGATCTGTCGGAATGCTATGACAAGCAAACACAGATTTAAACGCAGTAATTGCTTGTGAACTTGATGTTGATGGTATTGGGACTATCTGGAAATTCAAAATATCAAACGACACACAAAAGATATTCCAAATCTTCGAACTGAAAAAACATATATGCTGAGACTTTGTCCGAGGAACGTGAAGGAATCTCCTGAGGAATCAATGGTTCCTTGCAGTAAAAATTTCTTTACTTGTTGCACACTGCACATTGCAAAATAAATTTTTTAATATCCCGGTTCATTTTCGGTCAAAATAGTATTTTTTGAGTCAGTGTTTTAACTATGCCCAGGCGTGCTTCATATGGTTCATTCAGAATCTCGGTTTTCAAGCTGATCTGTATCATAAGTTGTTGGCATTTGTAAAACGCAGCACATTTAAGGTTACAATAAGGAGGCGGGACCTAATGTGTAGCCATGTAAATTTATAACTAACATGATCATGAGGATGTCTACAATAATTTATCTAAATAAATATCAGGCCCCTTACATGTACAACATACAAAATTTTGCATTGCTGATATTATTGACCATACACTCAATTAATGTGCGAAGATTACATTAGGAATTATTATTTTATGTTAGAAGCTCCCAACAATCTTCATTTTCAGTACGTATGGCAAGAATTACCTCAGAGGAAAAGCTATATACATCTACATTTTTCCTGAATAATGTTTTAGACCTCTGCATGTACAGCATTTCTGATGATCACTGTTTTGAACGGGTCGCTGTATATGTTTCCAAATTTTAATTTTATATCAGGCCTTTTCAAAACCCTAAAATGTCATGCCTTTCTAATTAACATTCAAATTAAATTGAGCCTCATTAAAGAGCCATAAACTGTGAACTCCTTCCTAGCCCCGCCTTTAAATCCATTTTGCAATTAAATTCTTAATAAACAGGAGATTAATGAAAACCTTGAGGAGCATTTTAATCGTGAAGGTAACAAATGGGAGGACATGACAGCAGTGGTGATTGACCATGACCTAAGATAGACAGACGCTCAGAGAAAATGCAAGGAAAAGTTCTGGATTGATTGATTGATAGTATATTGTTTTAACGTCCCTCTCGAGAATTTTTCACTCATATGGAGATGTCACCCGGTGAAAGGCTTCAAATTTTGACCTTTACTCGGCACTAAGGGCCATTGAGCAGGGAGGGATCTTTATCTTGCCAACGCCTGCCGTGACACGTGGCCTCGGTCTCACCCGATGGACCTGCAAGTTTCACTTCAAAATGCCGACCGCATAACGAAGAAACAGTTGCTACCCATTTCTTGTCGACTTAGGTCAAATGTCGCGGCCGAGATGCGAACTCACAACCTCCCGATCACGGAGCGAGCGCTCTACCGACTGAGCTACCGGTGGAGGGCTACAAATTTTGTCCTATGCTTGGGGCCTTTGAGCAGTGAGGGATCTTTTTTGTGCCAACACCTACTGCAACACGGGGCCTCGTACAGTCTCATCCAAAGGACCGGTCTCCACGCAGTGGGATTCGAACCCACGACCTAAGGATTGACTCCTTAATTCGCGACTCTAGAGCAGACGCTCTAATCACTGCGCCACGCATGAGACGTATGAAATAATTAGGTACTAGCAGTCTCCTTTAAAAATATGTCCATTTTTACAAAGGGTGATATGGACGTAACGAATAGTATTCTCGATAAAAATGTCCTTACTTGTATTTATTATCAAGCGATACTTTCTATCTCTTGATCAATGATATATTTATAAACTGTAAAAATATTAGATTTAAATACCACAATGTTATATATTTCTGATCATATATTTGCTTATTATAAAAATAATTTTTTAGACATGTTGACCTTTGGCGAAACCTAATGGATAGTTTAAAATGATAACATTTGTCAACTATTTTCGATGCGATTGATAATTAATCATCATTGCATTCTTTATGTTTATGTAATTATAAATGTCTCGTACGTAGGATCGGTCTCCATGTCCCTCACTGGAAATCAAATCAAGCACTCTAACCACTAAACGTATGCCACGCGGGCAACTTACTGATAAATAAATCAAACGCAGTTTGATTGATTGATTGTATATTGTTTAACGTCCCTCTCGAGAATTTTTCACTCATATGGAGACGTCACCGTATGCCGGTGAATTGCTTCAAATTTTTACCTTTACTCGGCACTCAGGGCCATTGAGCAGTAAGGGATCTTTATCATGCCAACGCATGCCGCTGACACGGGGCGTCGGTTTTTAAGGTCTCATCCGAAGGATCCGCAACTTTCACTTCATGCCAAGCGCATGGCGAAGGAACAGTTGCTACCAATTTTAACGACTACAGTACCGACCAGACCCAACCTGACACCAAAGCAGTCCCAGAAAGCAGTCCCCGGGACTGCTTTGGGACCGCTCTGGGACTGCTGTGGGACTGCGCTGGGACCGCTCGTGGGACTGCTCTGGGACTGCTATGGGACTGCCCTGGGACTGCTCTGAAAAGCAGACCCAGCAGTCCCAGCTGTCCCTGGGACTGCTTTCTGGGACTGCTTTGTTCACTCATGCGTGAAAGAAGTTCTGAGTGACATGATAGCTCCGCCCCCTTGTGTATTCTGAATTTGCAGTTTTGTTTACTAGCAGCAGAGAGGAGTTTAAACTATTAAAAAAGCAAGGATTTCTTACAATCTTTCCATAATTATTATAGTTAATATTTTCAGAGACTGTACATTTACACAAATATTTTTTTTTAAATAAGGAAGTCAAAAGTAGATTTTTATCCCTAAAAATAAACTATAGGTTTATGAGAAAAAATATCTACATGTAGGTCTATTTTACTATTTTATTGTAATATTATGTGCACTCAAAATTTGCATTGACACTATTTAAAAATAATCCTTATACAGTTAGATATAATATTTTCAATTGAAAAGCTTTATGTTTTACGAGCACCACTCTAGAAAAGTATCCCATGCAACCCTAAAATAAAGCCTAACAGTTTATTAAATGACCATGAAATAAAATTATGCTACCATTCTTCCATAACTCAAACAATTTAAATAATCATCGGGGAATTTATTAATGAATTACCGGTAGTTTTTAATTTATAAACAAGTTATCAAAAGAGAACATTTATTTCATAAATAAAGAGTTGAAAATACCGGGAATTGTGATTAATTTCTTTTTTCTTTTGCTTGTGTTTACATGTACCTGGCCGATTAATGTTTATTACTTGGTATCAACACCCGCGGTTTCAATCGCCTTAGGGCAGAAAATCAGTGCATGCTATTTTGGTATACCTATCAGCGTTTCACATCATTGAACATGCTGGTCAACAATGACCCTAATTTCCATCTACCGGTATATAACGCAGAAATAAAATTGATTTCGAAAATGTGTTTGAATTTCTTTCAGGATTAATTAATTTTGAACATAATCTGATGGTTCCATTCTGGTGAATTAGATATGTGCATTAATATTCTAACATTTACAAATAAAACGCTTAAAACTGAGTATTAAAGAGATACAGATATTAACAATAATTAGATTGACATGTCAGTAAAAATAATCATGACTGAAAAAAAAATATTTGGCAAAATTAAAAAAGAATTTTCTAAAATCCCGCTAGTATGGAAATTGGCCATATAATGACGAGATCTATTTAAATCTAATTCTTACTGGTGGAAAATAATTAATTCACGTTTAATTTTCTGTATAAAAAATAAATGGGACACAGTATAAATCACAGAAAATAAAGAAATCGAATTATTAATTCAATACACCCGATAATTGTGATTAAATGTTAATGTTCAGTTTAATTCATACATGTACGTGTGAAACCCTTCTTCCTTCAATAAATAATCATTCAATTTGTTTCTTTGCGCGTACTGTTCATAAATGACCTTCGCATACATGTAAGGAGTCCCGGCATATTACCCAGAATCAATTTCTACTGCCTTTTATAGTTCCATTGTTTATTGCAAATCTCATTTCTGAGTTAGCTCCGCCCATTAAATTAATAGCCCCCGCCCACTGGGACTGCTTTCTGGGACTGCTGGGACTGCTCTCTGGGATCGCTGGGACTGCTGGGACCGCTCTGGGACTGCTGTGGGACTGCTCTGGGACCGCTATGGGACTGCTCTGGGACTGCTTTAGCAGTCCCAGAAGCAGTCCCCGGGACTGCTTTTTGACTGCTTTGTGTCAGGTTGGGTCTGGTCGGTACTGTAGGACAGTGGCGGCCAAGATACGAACTAACGAATTCCGATCACGGAGCGAGCCCTCTACCGACAGAGCTACCGTGAACGGTAAACGCACTTTGAAATTAACATCGAATTGGAATTTCCAGGCATTTTTTTTAAAATAGTTGCGTTACATATCATTCTTATTCTTTCTAAGAGGATGTGTGTGACTTACGAAGGTTGCTGGATCTCTCTGGCAGGGACACAGCTTGTAGGCGGGCAACATACCCAACGATCAACACAATAAGGATCTTAAAAATAAGAACAAGATTAAATCAATTAGCATTCACCTGAGAAATAATTGTAAAAAAAAACAAAAAAAAACACTGTTTCTTTTTAGCACGTCCATGGTATATGTATCGAGAGCCTAGGCTGTTATGAACGTATCAATAAAATGCACCGTATTCTAATAAAAATACTTTCTGTTCAATTGGATTTTTGATTTGTATCAAAATCTTTGCCAAAGAAATTTGCATATCTTGGGCTCGCCAAGAGTTTAATTGCTGACCACTACTCGTGAAAGACATTGTCCGCGGTATTTCTATTTAAAATACTTCTATATCTAGACCCTAATGTTAATTACAGACCTTCAAACAGTTCAAAGTATTTTGCTGTGGAGGTCTCATTGTATGAATGTACATCTTACACAGCCACATTTTAATTTTAAACCTGCGTGAACAAAGTTGTATTGTAGCAGACTTTGTTCTGTTTTCAGAAATGATAAATTGTTTATGTCCTTGATCGGGAAAATGACAACCTTTAGAAAACAGTGTAAATTTCAACCAACCAACTAAAAACTGGAGTAAAAATAAGTATAAAAAATATATAAATCAAATTATGAAAAGTTCTCGGAAAAAATTACTTAATGTTATAAACATAAATGTAAACGGTAACATCCATTTTTTTTTAAATCAAAAACTGAATATGGATGTAAACATCAATTTAGAAAATTTTTCCATACCTGAAAAGTCTATGTGTGATTTACTTACATACACGTAAATTTGAAAAAAAAAAGTTCCTTATATTTACATTTAATATGTTTAGAAGCAAAATAATAATTTTAATTTTGGAATTTCGCGCTGATATAAAATATCATTTCAATTTAATATGCATCTCTGTAGCACCTCGTTGCAACGTCACGTCTTCGTATATATATTTACGCGTGAGTATACACAATATGATATTCAAATCAATTCCAAGTCGGTTTGCAAGAATAACACAACATATTTCAAAATTCATATATGAATATTCTGTTTTATATTAAATATTTTGAAAAAAATGCTCGCATTTCATCAAACATGATACAAATACTACAAATATAAACAAAGAAAATTAAAAAAAAAACACACACAGAAATTGTAATTCAACACATCAGTAGAATGAAATCGTTGATTATCAAAAGTAATTATTTAATGAAATTCCACTCAGGGTGCTTATCGAAGATCTTATTCAAACGAGCAATTACATAAATTGTTCTGATAATAAATATTTTTTAAAAGATTTTATTCAATTACAGGATTAACTTGAACATTCTCTTAATAAAAGTATATTATATAGAAGTATGCCTAAAAGTTTTTTATGAAACAATCAAGGTGATATCGCTTGGCCGTTTTTTGAAAAAAAGTAATGACACATTATGTTTCCATATTCCTTTGGTAAATTATTTTTGAAAATATACTTTTTTAAAAAAGTTAAATGCATAGAATTTACTTCCATCCAGTTTCCCTTATTCGACGGAATTGAAACTATATATTTACTACTCATAGAATTTAAGAACTTAATGTTGATAATTACACGTATGACACATATCTTGAAATTTCACTTACCTTTGCAGCTTGCATTTTGGCTGATGTCTATGTGTAGACTGTGTACGTTAGTACCAAGTCTCTATTTAAAGATAATTTATTTGCATAAAAAATTGGTAAACAAGTGATTGGCAGTGGTGAATCAGTGATAGTTGCTGACGATCCCAAAATCGTTTTTGGAAGCTTGGCGATGCCGACAATTGATAGCTCAACAGAAAAATTCATTTTTTCCTTTCATACAAAAATGATAATTTGGATAATTTTTTATGCATTTTTAATGTTTACATACGTTTCTGATCGTCGCCTTTACTAAAAGGTGCATTTAACTTAGTCAATGAATAATTCATATACATCCTTTAAAAATCGTAATTATGGCTAAATATTAATAAGATTCCCTTCCATTTATGAAGGTAAACAACTTGTTAACTTTTTTATATAGGAAAACATTTTAAGTGAAATTATCCTCATTTAAAAATCAAAACTTTTAAAGTCTTCAATAGTTTTATTATAAACTTGATAGATGTCCACTTATTAAAAAAGGAACGTAACTATTTTTATAAGTAATCATTTAAAATAATAATAATTGAAAATTATTTCTCTTCGTTATTTACACAAATGTAAACCTTTCCTTTAATAATAATAATAAAAATAGCAGATTTTTAAAAACTGAAATAAGGCCGATCTGCTCTTTAGTATACAATACAATACTGGGGCTTTGATAACGTAAAAAAACTAGAGGTACTGCAAGCAATGAGCTATCTAAATGATAGCCCGGCCTCCCATATGATTATAATGGCAAAGTCCATTTTTTGCTGTGGGTGGGAAACCCAAATTATAAGACAGACCATAGAAGAACAATAGGAGGTGCGCAATGACAATAAGTAATAAAGGTTCTGTGAAAGTTTCATTGAATTTCGTCCACGGTACCTCTAATTGTAAATGGATCTATGCGTAGAGATATATCCTTCTTGATTGTACTAGCAAATTTGTGCTTTAGTTTTGGATTTCAATAAAGCTAAAACACATGATCAACGTCATTATCTGATGAATTGACGTGGAAGATTTTTTAAACCTTGACTTAAATTTGACATTAACTTTGCATCAGTTTTTTCTCTGCATGTATTTTGGTATTAAAAAACAAGTAATCCGGATGCATTTTATTTTTTCCGTAGTCAGTTTAAAAATTTCTTAGGTGTATACCATTTTTTTTCAGGGGTATATCTTTATACAATGTTGAAAAAGGAAACCCCCTCCTCTTTCGACGTGATTTTCAATACAATATTTTTTTGGAATACTCCATGTGAAATTTACAATAAAATTTCATAGAACATCCAGAATGAGGTAATAAATCTATATTTTAAAAGTGGTCCAACACAGACATGTACCAGTGAATTCACGGAATTTTTGAATGTTGAATGCTCATATCAAAATAGTTATCACAGTTACCTCGTTTTCGAAGTTGTGCCGCCTGGACATACCATTGCTTACAACAAAGTTACTAATTTATTTTTAAAAAAATCATGATTTGTGCACGTGGTCTATTATATAGATAGAAAAGATGATGATAAATTAATATAAAAAATTCATTGATGTACCTAAAGCGGTATTAATTATATGGTGCTAGTCCACGAACTTCTTGATAGCTCCTCGTATATGCTAATTAGATTTACTATTATTGTTTACATACAAATGAGTTAGAAGGTTTGGCATTTGCTATCAAATATTTCAAACAACACAAACGAGGTATATTTTTTTAATCTTTACTGATTTATAATACAATGGAAAATAAACTAATAATTATATCCAGGAGATTCTAATTACAATCTAAAAATTGTCATGAAAATGGATATTTGACCACCTTAACAGTCGTATATTTAATGTTTGTTTTGTTTGTTTGCTTGGATGACCACTGATACATGTAACTACTGGTCTACAGCCATCGGCCCGGAAATGCGAATACGGCATTAGCGGCCGACTTATGCCTTATAACTAATGCCCAGGTAACATTTCCCGGTCTGTAGCCGTGGACCGGTGGTAATCGATTGTAATCCGTGGTGTTAAAGATGCCCAAACATCGGTCAACATCGGCCTAGTAGTCCTAAATGTATCAGTCACATTATCCAGCGATGGGTATACGATGGGCAACCAATGTGTTTTCTGATAAAAATGGTGTGGTTGCCGCCCGGACTTACAAAGGCCCAGCGATGCATTGCTAATTATAAAACAATGTTCCTTGATAATCGGCCGATGTATATTGCATCGCTCATACATTGGTGAACATCGTTCGTACATCCGTCGACTACGGGCCAATGTTTGGTCGAACATTGACCGATGATCGGCTGTTGTTTGTTGAACACCACTCAACTCCCCGATGACCTCAGATTCAACGGATATTGGACGATGCTCGGCCATACATCGGCCAATCCTTGAAAGATGTGTTAATGATGGGTTGCCGATGAGGAGCGATGTAAGGCATCGTTGGAGACATCGCTGAATTTTAAATACGAATTATTTCCTACCATGATCCCTCTGATTCGCAAAAAAGCCTCAGTCACCGGCCGATCACTAGTGATGCCCGGCCGGCAACCACGCCATTTTCATAAAAAAATGCATCGGTTTCTCAACGTATACCCCATCGCTGGATAATGTGACTGATACTTAAACTGATTGCCGATAGTGGACGATTATCGAAGGTTGGCCGACGGGTAACTTCAGTGGAAGAAATCAGCCACCGACGCAGAAAAAAAATATAACTTGGATCGATGGACACAAAATTTGTGGGCCGACAAAAAAGAGGTCAAAATCGGGCAAGACAATGGCTGATGAACTGCCGACTGTCACCTGAAAAATCCCATTTTTCTTCAAAACCCATCGGCCGCTGGTCGTTTTTGGAAATATGACTGGGTTTTTTGTCACATTTTCCGGCCGGTGGCTGTAGAACGGTGGTTATCAGTGGTAAATTATCAGTTACATTTTCCAGCGATGGGGCATACGATGAGAAACTGATGCGCTTTTTGCGGGGTTGCCAGTTGGACATCTATAATAGTCTGACGGTAACTGAGGCCATTTGACGAATCGGTGGGGGTTCTCGATAGAAATAAGTTGAATAATCAGCAATGTATCCACCGATGTCCCTCATTGTTTCTCATCGGCAACCTATTATTTGAACATTTTTCAAGACTTGGCAGAGGTATGGCAGAAAATCAAGTGTCCCTTGAATCTGATGTCAACAGGGTTTAGTGGTGAGCAACAGAAATCGGCCATCATTGGTCGATCTTCGACCAAACATTGACCAATAGTCGACAGACGTACGAACGATCTTCAAGAATGTATAAGTGATATAATATACATTGGCCGATTTCCCTGGAACATCGATTCATGATTACCAATGCATCACTGGGCCTTTACATGTATTAATACCGCCGGCAACCACGCCATTTATTATTAAAAAAAAAACGCATCGGTTTCCAATTATACACACCATTGATAGATAATGTGACTATAGGTAAGTACTACTAGGCTAATGTGAACCGATGTTGGGGCATCGATCACACAACGGATCACCAAAGATTACAACCGGTCTATGGCCACCAGCCAGGGAATGTGACTAAAGCATATTCTGTGGTGTGCGTGATGCCTCAATCTCTGTCCACATCGGTCTTATAGTCCTTAAAGTATCAGTCACAATATCCAGCAATGGGATATTCGATGGGCAACCAAAGTGTTCTTCGAATGAAATGGTGTGGTTGTTTGCCGGACTTACAAAGGCCCAGCGATGCAATGCTTTTCATAATTCAATGCTCCAGGGTAATCGGCTGATGTTTATGATATCGATCGACGAATTTGTTGCCCGCCATTTACCCCCACCCCAACCAGATGACCTCTTATTCAACGGACACTTGGCGATGCTCGGCCATACATGGGCCAATCCTTAAAGGATGTGTTCATGATGGGTTGCATATAATGAGTGATATAAGGCATCGGTGAAGACTTCGATGATTTTAAACTACAGATTTTTAACTACAGCTTATTTTCTACCAATGACCCATAACGATTCGCCAAATGACCTCAGTCACCGTCCGATTAATTTAGATTACCGATCGGAAACCACGCCTTCTTATGCCTTAGTCATATTTCCTAGCTGATTGCCGTAAACCGGTGGTAATAGGTTGTAATCTATGGTGTGAGCTATCCATATTGTCCAAGAATTACTTAAATAATCGGTCATATTATCTAGCGATGGGTATACGATGGGCAATCAATGCGCTTTTTTTTTTAAAATGGAGTGGTTGGTGGCCGGAATTATAAAGTGAATGTATAAAGAATTGCAATAATACACAGTATTTTATGAACGATCTATTTGTAAATACTTTGTATATGTATGCAAACCGCACAGGCCAAATGTTGGTTTAAAATAAGCTTCCTACTAATTGTCACACATATTACAGAAGACGGTGATAGCGAAGATCTTGTACTTTTTACTTAATATTCAGTTTGAATCGGAATCAAAATCCTTTATATATTACTTTCACAGGGGTTATCACAAAGTTGAATTGTGTGATTTGATGTCCAATATACTACAAATCAACTCAAATCAATATTAGAAATTTACAATAAAGACATTATATATCTTGAAACAAAAAATTGAAAGTCGGACATTCATAAAAGTTAAAGACATATAATACAGACATTGGAATAAATTTTGACTATAAATTTATCATAATTTTTAAAATATGAAGAAATTGGTAACCATTTACAGTAAAAACTTGTTTAGTAAGTCCATGGATATAGCGAATTTACGGATATAGCAATTTTGTTTGCAATCCAAAACAAAAATTCTTTTTTATTATTCCTTGTAAAAAATAACGGAAATAGCAGAATTCCACATTTGCAAACCGACTTGTTCCGATAGATGATAATATAACAAAATTTTCTTTTATGGCGTTTTTTTTTCACAGATCTTAATTTTTAGAATATTGAACTAACAATAATTTTTTTAGTGTAAATTTATGAAACATAATTCATTTTAAAACTTTTATACTCAAAGATAAAATTTTAAATTTTCCTAAACATATTTGTTAGTCATACATGAAAAAAAAAAAATTGATTTAACGAATTCGCTTTGCATGCTTGAACGAATTCTTTATACGTATATAATGACTTACAGATATGGGTATATGGGTACTTATCTATAGCTAAAATGACAGGCCCAAGAACTTTTCTTGTACGAGGGATGTTAGAAAACAGCATAAACAAGTGCAATTGTGAGCGCGTTATTTCATTGACAAAGGTTAAATTCTCCAGATAAAAACTTAAACCTGATCACCACCAGGGTATGTGACTACTTGAATAATTTTATCGCTATGAAAGAGAAATTGTCTTTTTTTTCCTATAATGAATGATATGAATAGAGGAATGTTTTAAACATCGAAATTCAACGTTTATAAATTTTACATATGTGTACGAAAAGTTCAGACATTCTTAAGACATCTTTACCGATAACCTTATTTTTGCAAAGATTGGCAAAGTTTTATATTGAACATAAGTCCTACATAAGCTGGTTTTAGACTTAAGATCCCCTTTTTTTTACGACGCCTAAAAAAACCCCAATCCTGGCCCAAGGACACCTAAGTAGCTCTTGTAAAAAAAAGGTTACATGGATCACTACAGGTGTCTGTTGTGATCGATGCAATGTTTGGTATCATAAAGAATGTGTAGGCATGAACACATTAATTTACCAGGGGTTACATAATGCATCATGGGAAAGTGATCTTTGGGGTCTTCCAAATTGTTGAACTTCCATTTTAATACTTCTTCTTTTTGAGTACAAAATATTCATAAACATCTAAATGGCTCATTATTCAAGGAAAAGGTATGTGTAGTCCAACACCAACATCTTCCTCAGTACAAAATAATTCAAGTTCACGTTACGATCAAATTACACTAAGTTTCAAATATCACCTTTAAGGACAGATTATACAATCCAACTTTGTCAAAAATTTGAAAATAAAAACTTGAGTCGTGCTTAAATGAGTAAATGAATAAGTTCAACTTCTAAATTTCCTTTTTTTTATTCAAGTTCTCCATGATTGGGACATGAAGTGAAAAATATTAGTATAGATTAATAAGAATGGTTTCAGAGAGGTAGAATTTTGAACATCATAAACGTTTTACAATTTATATATATTCTAGCATGTTTTACAACATTTTCAATGAAATAAGCCAAACAAATATATACCAATCAAGGATCTAATTTTTGTATCATCTGTCCTTAAGAATGATAGTTTTCAATTGTCAATCCTTCAGATATAAAAAGGCAAATCCAGAGAATTTTGTTGCATCAACTTAACTAGATATAATCATAGGTAGTCATGGTTACACAAAGACATTCAATCATCAGAAGTTTTTCTTAGTGGCTTCACATGCTGACGAAATGATTGCAAATGTGACTGGGGTGTTTACATTTGTTTTCGATAAATACATTAGTTCAGAACTTACTGATCTGAAGTCAGATGTCACGAGAGAACACTCTTGGTTAAGCTGCAAGTGAAAGATTCACCAGATTTATAGTTTGCACTTTAAAACCTTAAATTGATGATAATTGGTTTGTTGGGACTGCTTTTTTGTTAATCTTAATTCAAATAGGCAAAGTACATGTAATTTATTTAAATACAATATTTATATATAAAAGTAGAAAAAAACTTTACTGAAGTAAATGAAACAAATATTTTGATTCTAAATGACGCAGATTTTATCTTATAGTAATTTCGTCTCCCTAAATAAGACTTTCCTTTTATCTGCACAACATTAATATTGAATAAATATTAATAAATATTGCTCATTTTTCGGTTCAATCTTGAAATTAAGATGCACGTCTTGTACACTATATCTTTTAGAGACAGGTCGGGTTTTTAAAAGTTCTCTGAAACTTCAGTTTCTTGAAATTTCATAAAATGTAGAGTATGGTTTTAAGTTTTAATTATGGTACTATTGTTATCTATAGTAAACTATACTTATGTAAAGTTAATTTTAGTAAAATATAGTTAACTATAGTTTACTATAGTATTTTGTGTTAGGGAACTCTTACATTAATTTAGTCACGGTGAAGGAAGGTATTTTCCCTCCCAAATGATAGACTTTATATGCGTAAAGTAGAACAAATTCTAATGTATTAGATTTTGAACAATTGGTCTTTTTAAACACACACACACACACACACACACCCACCCTCCCTCACACACACACACAGTGTGTGCTGGTTGTTGACGGGGCAAAGGGGGGGGGGTGATTAGAATAAATAAGGAAAGAATCTGTTCAAATTGTTTCTAATCAAAACAAAATACTCATTTTTTGCAAAATAGTTTTATATTAAGATGTTTGTCAGCGCTCACTTACACATGTACCTGTTTTAGTGCTGAAAGATCAATATTTATGACACAGAGTACGGAAATGAAAGAAAACATATTTCTCGTTTATTTTATTATAAAGGTAGACTTTTTCTTTGGTAAAATAAAGAGATGCATGTTTCTTCAAAAAAAAATAATTACGTCATTTTCACACAAAGACTTTTTAAGATATAACCTGTTATGCATGTCTGAATTGTAAAAAATACGACAATAAAAACGGGTTGGTACTTACATATTGTGCTCCATTATAATTTTTCATGCGTGATAAATTTAAATGAATTTTCCTTCATTTTAAAGATACAAGTCATTTAGATTAAATATATGTTGAGTTCGAATATGATTTGACATTTTTGGTTCCCTTTATCGCATATTTGGAGTAGAACAATAATGTTTGAAAATATTCTATTTTTAGGAATTCACACTGTTTTTGTACGCGCTTCTGTTTAAAAATTAGCATAAAAAGGTATTGCTTTTAATGCCTTAAAAATACGAGCAACTGGTCAGGTAAGAAATGTCAATTTTTTAAAAATTTTACACAGAAACTTTTCGGACAAAGGTCCCCCTTTAGCAAAAACTTGCTCGGGGACTAAAAAAATTTGATAAGTATAGAATTAACAACCTCCACGCCGCACAGAAAATGTGTATTTGATAGTCATAAGATGAGCTCTTAAACTCTGAACATGGATTTAAATACCGTAAAGTGGAAATGTTTATGTCGATTAATTTTGGCGAATTAAGGTCAAAAAGCTGTTGATCAATTTTTACGTTTCAAAATTTTGCAAATTGTCATAAGCGCTAAAAATAAAAAGCACTAAAGATTTTCATGTTTAAGTTTTGATGTTTCACATTAGTTAGTTCAGTTGGAATTCCACCAATATACCCCCAACGTGGCAAAAAATTGCGGAATCGCTCAAAAAAAATTTAAGATTACGAAAGGATTTGCACTGAAAATAACTTCCAAATTAAATATAACAAACGTTTTTGAGACTATGTTTGCAGTTTAGCCTAAAATATAACCCCAATAAATACGAAAATTGAACTAATTTTCTCAACTTTTTCTTACCTAAAGTTACACCCCGTGTTTACATTTGACACTCTCTAGTAAATGCACTGAGATATCGAGTTATCGCCCGTGTTTATTAAAGACGGTTAAATAAAATAACTGGTTTCTCTTTCTGGTCAGGTTAATTAAAATGGGTCACACTGCCTCGATCAGTGCCAGTCATACAATCGGATGTTATTGCATATAATGAGGGCAGTTTACACGCACAAGTAATTAGTGTCGCAGTTGTATTCCGGAATTCGGAGTATCGGCCATGAACAAGCTAAATATTTGTTGAACTATTTTTGTCAATTAACCTGTTCCTGATTTATTCAACTTCAGTTTCTCTAACTCTCTTATTTCAGTGAATTCTTAGCATCGGGTTGATAATCTAATTTGTGAATTAACATTGTAGAATACTTGTGTATTTAATATTTTCTTTGTAGTGAATAAAATAGTATTTGCTACCTGGTGTCCAACGAAATAAGCGTGGACGGTTTATCTACTTTATCCCAAGGGGGGCATGTAACACCTGTGGTGGCAGAGGATAGTTTCGAATAAAGTACCTGTCAAAAAATAGAAAAAAAAGAGAGACCTGAGGTTTAAATGCATATTATAGGTAATTTTATAGCTAGAATATTTTATGGGTGCATTTGGAGGGAATGGGTGGCCTTATATATTTTATTGAAATATGACACTTTAGTGTCACTACTACTGTATATGGGATATGGACTAAAAAACGAAACTATGCTCAAAACTCGCTCTACCGGTTTTTCACCAGAAAAGCGGGGTGGGTTCACAGGATGAATTGTAGCTTGAAAACGAGGTGGTTGAGCCATTATCTCTTGTGTTCATTGGTATGTACAAATGTTATCCTGCAATTTGTGTGGTAGCTTAGGTCATTAGCACGGGCCTGGAAGCAGATGCGGCTGCGGCGATATAGTGAAAATAGGCTTGATTCACATGACATTTTAGATATTCCCGCGAATTTTGGGGCTCATTGTGTAAGTTGTACATGTTTTATTCCTAAAAGCTTTAAATTTCTCGGGGACTCATCATGCTATTATCACATGTAGAGGGAATTCAAAATTTTTCAATGCCATTTTAAAAGCAGCTCAATATTAAGTAAACCGTCACTCAAACGTTTTGATTAAAAAAAAAAAAAACTATCCTCTGCCACCGGGGGTCTAAGATATGTGGGGAGTGCCAGCCGCGGTATGGGACAGAACAAAGAAGGATGTTAAATTGCAGACGTAGTTAGTTTTGAATGTACATCGGTACTTGAGTTAGGAATATTGGTGGAGTTAAAGCTCTATTTTTCCCTTTAATTTAACTATTATAAGACAAGAGGGTTACTGGACTGTTTGTCCTGCTTTAATATTTGTGGATTTGCGGCCTTTTGAGGGCGGCTGATGAATCGGGGTCGAACTGTTTGAAGTGTATGACAGTCGCTTTACAGTGTTTGTAAAGTGTGGGACCCTGTGTCTTGTTTTATTGTGTGTGTCTCTGCGGTAGAGCACTGGACCTTTTTTTTTCTTGTTTTGTTGGCTTAGTATGTTTTCTTGACATGTTTTGTGAATACGTTGAATATATTTAGTCTGTATATACGATGTGCATATTTGTATAGTTAGGCAGCGTGCATAAGTCTTAGTTTTATCCCTAATGTCTGATTCTTATCAGACCCGATACCTGAGTGTTGTAGGGAGTCCGATTTGGCTCTAATCCGTCCCATACACGTTACATTTGCTTGTGGTATAAACAACTGTTTTCTTAAAATGACCATGCTTACGGATACCTGTCCAATTGTTAAAATAAACCAAAGCTTTCTAAATCTTTGTACATATTGATTTATTTTGAAGAAATTATTTTTAGAATGCAATGCACGCGCTAATTTGCTAAAAATGTATCAATATTAAAAAATTCCAGATTTAGGGTATGTCAATTCCAGACCTCAGCACGTTTCGCTGTCAATTAGTTTAGATAAATGTCTTTGCTATTTGCATATTTTGTTCCAAACATTGTACTCTCTGAGCAGTTTTGGGAATTGTTTACTTCATTAAGCATCCTTTTTCTTATTCCTAAGCCTTCTCCCCCATCCATCTCTTCAGCTTTTATCATTAGATCAATTTGTTCAACATTTGAAAAAGGGGTCAGGCCTCAAAGCTATTTCTTCCAACCTATTTTTGCATATCCAATTTCAACATCATTTTACTTGTTGTGTTAAAAAACCCTGTGTCATCTTCAAAACCCCCTAAAAATTTTTTTTGTTTCATTTTCTCATCCTTTGCCTTTTCATAAAGTTTTTTTTGTTTCTTTCGAAATAATTTTGGTGCTTTTTGAAAAAATTGTATTTTTTAATTCATTAAGTTTCAGTAAACCTGCATTTTCCAGGGGTTGAATATTTATCAAAATCAACTGCAGATGCTGCTTTTTTTTTAGTACCTCTTTTGGGTTTTCATAACGCTCTTTGTTTTAAATGATTTCAGTTTTTCAAAAAAATTTTTAAAACTTTTTCAACCCATTTCCCCGAACAAATAGGATAAGGAAGTATTCAGTAAATTCTTATTCTTCAAAAAAGAGAATTTTGAAAGGAAACCATGACCCAAAGGGAATATTGGCTGCTCTTAGACAGGAGAAAACTGGAGGGTGTTTCCTTCTGCAAAAGTTATCAGTGTACAAATGTTTGACTGAATGTCTTTTCCAAGCATTGACATTATCGAATGAAAAATATAGTTTGGTAAGCTGTTTAAACGTGCATCAGGGGCTTTGACAATTAAACAAACAGCATCTATAATGCTACACCTTGTGTGCCTTCTGCTGAAAATAAAAGTCTAATTTATAACGATAGCTTTGTCTCTCTGGATTCCACGTCTATCTCCAAACCCTGGGGG